>NW_020174788.1:4535776-4602937 GCF_003031525.2 Neophocaena asiaeorientalis asiaeorientalis
AAAAAAAAAAAAAAAAAAAACAGGCAAAAAGGAAAACAAACTGTGTAGTCCTTCTACATAAATTTCTAGAAAATGCAAGCTCATCTAGAGAAACAGAAAGCAGGTCGGTGATTGTGTGGAGACAAGAGGGAGAGATAGGTTACAAAGAGGCACCAAGAACCTTTTGGGGGATGATAGGAATGCTTATGACTGTGATGATCTTTTCACAGGTTTATACATATGTTAAAACTGATCAAGTTACACACTTTTAAAGTGTGCAGTTTACTGTACTTCAAATATACCTCAACAAAGCTGTATGAAAAAAAAGTACTGATACTTTAAAAAAAACTTAACGACAACAACCACAAAATAAAGCAAGTGAGCCATTCACGGGCGAAGGGAGCAAAGCCTCAAGTTGGTCTGAAAGCTGCTCCTGAAAGTGCCGTCTCAGCATAAAATAGAGGCAGGAAGTGAGGCAGACAGGCCTCGAATTGCAGTGGGGAGCGCCATAAATGTGGTTTGGATATGACTGGCTCTTTGAGGCTGGCTTCGTGGCAAAGCTAATTTATTCAGTGCCCAAGTCCCTGGCAGTCCAGTACTTCGAGCCTGAGACAGATGTCAGGTTGCATTCCTGTGGGCTTTCTTCTTTTCCTGCGTGTGTTTCAGAAAAGACTTCTGAGTGCCCTGACGCCTTCACCCAAAAGCAGAGTTATAATGGAGATTTCAGGCGTGGATGGAGACCTAAAGACACAGATCCTGAGAGGTCGAGTTTTCACGCGGCTCCACGCACAAACGTGCAGACTGAGCACAGCACAACCCCAGGGGGCGCCATTCATAGTCGCTGTGAAGCAGGTGGTGCCTCTGGAGGGTGCAGGACCAGGAATGAAAGTGGCCCTGGGAGGCTGGATTCCCTGCTCCAGCCCTACCCCCAGGAAGTATTTGCCTTCCTAGTGCTCTCTTCATCGAACAGTATTTCAAGAGAAAAGCTTAAAAGTGAAATGTCAGTAGAATAGGCAAGTCAGGAAACTGCACTCATGACCATGCCCATTCACCCTGCTTCGCCCAGTTCTAGCCCTCAACTGTTATTACCCTGCACTGGGTCTCTCTGGAAGCCCCTGAACCTCCAGGTGTCCTGTTTCCCCATCTGCTGGAAGCAGAGATAATCCTTACCCCACCTCACCCCCGACTCAGTTCACACCCATCCACCCCCAAAGACTGAAGCGTACATAACCCTGAGAATCCTGGAACTGAGGGGTCAAACTGGCAGACCACAGCCGAGACCCAGCAGGCACAGATGGCTTTATTTGGCTCGTGCAATATTTAAAACGCAAAGTCCACCTAAAAAATATCCAGAAGTCTGTCTTTTCTTGAAAAACCCGAAGAACAGGCGCCACATTCCCAAGCCATCAGCTGGAGCTGAGGAATGAACAACCGTCTCACTTGCCCACAGCCTCCATCAGAGAACCCTTCCCTCACTGAGCTCCCTGGGTGGCCTGGGTGCCTTTGGGTCTGCTCTGCAGTCAGCAAGAAGGGGACTTGCACTTCATCTAGTCCGGACCAGCCCTCACCCAAGATATCCTGTGACAGGCCCGTAAGACGGCCCCAGCCTGGAACATTTCACTTGATGAGAAAACTCATTACCTTTGAGGACACTCACTGGCAGGATTCCACTGCTGGTAAGTTCTTCCCTGTCCTCCAGTGGAAGGCCTTTCCCACCCTCAGGTCCAGGTTCTCCCTTGCCTTTCATGCCCTCTCCCTGCCATCCCAGCACTTCAGGCATTTGCAGCCTCTGGTTCTTCTATGAAAACCTGAACATCCAGTTTCTTTAGTCCTTCCTCACTCCCTGGCGTCCCCAGGGCTTTCCTCTGAACACGCTCCACTTTATCTGTTCCATGTGGAGCTGGTGAAGCCTTCCTCCCCATTTTGTCCTAATGAGCTGATGGAATGAATTACAAACACATGTTGCTACAATGGCTTCTCTCTAGCGAGCTTTAAAGAGAGGCAGCCTCACTGGGTACTATAAGCAACAGTAAATATGTCCTCTCAGTTTACTCGCAGCATCTCCATATGGATAAAAATAGACCTCGTGGCACCAGGCAGGATAATTCATACTCTCTACAAATCATCTCTGAAACAGAAAAATGAAACATCAGGGATTTCCTACGTTTTAAAAAATTACATACATCTCGGACTGAAAGTAACTGTTTCGAATTTTAAAAATAAGTAGCCCATATTCTGAGGTAGGTACTTTTTATGGAAAGGAAATAAAAACATGCCAAGGTTTCCTACTTCAGATCTAAGGTTAGAACAGGGACAAAAGACAAAATTCTCTCTCCTGTGCTTCCCATGGCTTTCTTGAAGATCAACATTTTGGGAGTGAAAAAAGTGTTGGACCCTTACTTTATCTCACAAAAATGTGTGTGTGAAAGAGAGAGAGAGAAAGAAAGAGAGGGAGGGATGCGGTGGAACTGAGATCTTGCAGAAGTCACTTACTATCTATCTCAGGACCTCACTTTCCTGTCTTGTAAAATGCAAGGCTTGGACCAGATCGCTGAGAGGACCTCAAATCTGCATCAGAACCACCTGCATGTGTGCTTTTTGTTAAACACGCAGATTCCTGGCACACCCACAGGAACCTGCATCCGTGCTGGGGTGGGGTCAGGAAGCTGGCATCTGAGAAGTGCCCAGGTGATGGTGTACCCCCAGGTTTCTCATCCAGTGGTCACATTCTAAGTCCACTCTTCACTCTGTTATTTGGTACGCACTCTGTGGCAGGAGGCATGCTAGGGGCCCCGGGTTATGACAGTCCACAAGTCATACAGGCACAGCTCTCAAGGAACTCACGCACTGGTAGGGGGTAGGCAAGGTGAGAGGAAACTGCCAAGGAAAGGAACTGTCCTGGGATACGGATGGCGCCATGACTTCCCCAAGCACTGGGTGCCAGGGGAACCCACCCAGACTGAGGGAAGGCAGGGTGGTCAGGGAAGGCTTGCTGGGGGAGGAGACGTCTCAACGGAGACCCGAAGCATGTGGGGGACCAGGCCAGGGGAATTCCCACTGGGCAGCATGTCCGAGGCCTGTGGACCAGGTGGAGAATGTGTGTCTGGGGACAGTGGGTGGACTACGCTGGACCCAAGGGGGTTGGAGGGGGAGCAGGAGATGGTGACTGGAGAAGCTGACAGGGCCAGGTCATACGGAGCCTGGGCCACCACACCAAGAACTCGAGATTTTGTCCTAAAGGCTGTGGGAAGCCGTGGGAGGGCTCTGAGCAGGGCAGGAACATGACCAGACTTGTACATCATCAGAAAGGTCACCCTGGCTGCTGTGTGTAGAATACACTGCAGGAAGAAAGAAGAAGAGGCTGGAATAAATAAGGCTTCTGTTCATGGTTATAAAGGCTCAGTGCCAGAGGTGGCCAGAGAAGTGAATGTCAGAACAGTTGGGGGCCAGGACTCTTCCGAAAAATCCCAGGCTTTGTTTTCTTATCCCAGGTCCCACTAGTATGATCACTCTTCCTTTTGGAGAAATTTAGGGCTGGGAGAGCAGGACCCTCTCTACACATCCACCTGCCTAATTCTGTCTGGGCTGCTTGCTTCTCTCAGGCTTAGAAAGAGAGATGGAACCTACCAGCTGGTCTCATCAAAGAAGCAAAAGCAAGAAGGTTCCAGAAATGGCTCAGAAGAGAAACATCCCTGATTCGAATAAATACAATCCCAATAATAATTTACTTGTGCCCAGCACTCTACAGTTTATAATACTTTTGATCACCCTACCTTTTTGGAGGCTCCAGGCACTCCGGGAAAAAACAGGTACTCCCATTTTACAGAGGAGTAAACTGAGGCCTGGAGGGCTTTGAGCGACTAGTGCAAGGTCACAGAGGGAGCTGGAAACAGAGCAGAGGCTAGAAATTCATCCCACGGCTCTTTACTTCTATTGATCCTTGAGCCCACGGGGACTGTAATTAATTAAAATGTCTCTCTTCAGCACTGGAGACAGCAAACTGGAGAATTCAATGAAAACTATTTGCCCAGGGTGGAAGTGTTTTATCTTGAAGTTCTGGGAGGGCTTTTGAAATGAGAGAGGGACCTACAAGGTGGGGAGGGAGAAGATGCCGAGAGCACGGTAAGAAATGGCATTGCTGGCTGCAAAACGCCTGCTCCAAGAAGACTAAATGTGCAGCCCTGGCCCTTCTCTGCTCTCGGGACTGGGACAGTCCTGCTTCTGATCAAACGGGAGGGGCCAGGGAAAAGGGAGTTGGCAGGAGGAGTAAAGGGGACAAATCCCATGGAATGCTTCCCTTTCTTCTACCCTCACCCTAACATTTCTATCCAGGGCAAGACAGGTAAATTAACACTGTACAGTTTATTTGTAGAAAGGAAAACAGGCTCCAAACGTCAACTATCGCTAAAACATTAATAGCAATTTTTGAGCCCTTACAAAGTGCCAGGCACAGCCCTGTTTATATAGTCTCACAATGAATCTTTAGCGTGAGTCTGTGACGTTGGTAACTATTATCTCCACTTTACAGGCGGGAAAATTGAGGCTCAAAAAGTTCAAGCATCTTCCTTGCGGTTCCACACAACTATAAAAAAATGACAGAGCCAAGATTCAAATCCAGGCTTTTGTGACGCTGAACCTGTGTTCCGCTTGAGGAGGGGGTGATATCTGAGGGAGAGGTCCCCTAACCAGGTTTGTTTTGATGACGGGGCAGGGGAATGTGCTGACTCTGTATGTGGGGGAACTTTCACTGATTTCATTTCATTTAGAAGGCAAGCTGGAACTCTCTCCATCTCCTTTCTCTTCTACCTGTTTTCTTGGGATAAGAAAGAGAGGGAACAGATATGCCAGCAGACAGGACTGGGGTGCCGAAGGGTTAAAGAGCACAGATACCAGCTCCACAGAGAAAAGGCAGCAGAACCTCCAATCCCCTCAGCCCTCAGTGCCCCCTACCACCACTGCCCCCCTGCCCCTGACACACACCCTGTGAGCAGGAAGGGTGGGGTGATAACCTCATTTTCCACAGGGGTCACAGAACATACAAGTCTTGGGCTCCATCAGCATCTCTGGGATGGAGAAGGGGACTTGAGGCTGGGCCACTGTAGTTCACAAAGGTTGGGAAGGAGAGGAGTGGGGGCAGGGAGGTCTGCCAGACAGACCAAAAGAGTGGAAAAGTGACCCAGTGAAAGGAGGAAGAGGTAGGAAATTGGGGTTGCTCAGCCTCCAGGAGGCCTAGGGGTGATCTATTTATCATCCTAGGTGTTCCATGGCTGCTGGAGTAACTTTTATGGGCAAACGGCCCAACAGGCCTCTGAGTACATGGGAAAGAAACTAGATAAGAGATAAAAGGTTTTGCCCTTATAATTAAAGCATGACCACCTGGTGCTGGGCAGAGGAAAGAATTTCTCATGCATGAGGGCAGGAGAGGGGAATTTTTCTCTTTCAGATGTCAACAAAATTTAGAAAGGGAAAATCTGCCAGGGTCTACTCAGAAGTAAAAAGCAGCTGCCTGGACATGAACATGAAAATATGAATGTAGCTGCCAATAGGCAGGCCTTCTAATACAAATATCATGTTGTTATCCAACCTACCTGGGACATAATTTAATAAGCAAGTGATGATGGACATCCCAAACTACACTGAGGGATGCCAGTTCTATGTTCTTTGAAAGGATGGTAGATTTTCAATGAGTAACGTCTTTCATTACTAAGCCTAGGAAGTTACATTTTATTATCATAAATTTAAAATTTTCAAATTAATAACATTTCCTTACTGTGAAGTTAACCAATGAGGACAAACGAGGTTGTTTTGATCAATATAAATAATCTGACCTCAGGAGTTAGAGACAACAGCTTGCAGCTTACACCTGCCTCAAAGTACCGTTTCTCTATTTTGCTTTAGTTGCCCAATGTTGAGAAAACTTTTCTGATGTAATGGACAGTAGATCCATTTTTTTTTTATGCAACCTGCCCTATAACATCAGGATTCTCTTCAATCAAACAGATGTGGAAAAATAAGCTGGTAATCTTCGACATATAAAAATGTAGTATAAAACACAGATGAGAGACTTCCCTGGTGGCACAGTGGTTAAGAATCCGCCTGCCAATGCAGGGGACACGGGTTCGAGCCCTGGTCCGGGAAGATCCCACATGCCGCAGAGCAACTAAGCCCATGCGCCACAACTACTGAGCCCACGTGCCACAACTACTGAAGCCCGCGTGCCTAGAGCCCGCGCTCCACAACAAGAGAAGCCACCGCAATGAGAAGCCCGCGCACCACAACAAAGAGCAGCCCCCGCTCGCCACAACTAGAGAAAGCCCATGCACAGCAACCAAGACCCAACGCAGCCAAAAAAAAAACCACACATGAGTGGTTTTAAATTTTTTCCTTATTATTACAGCTTTAAAAAGAATTAACACAATTTGAAACAATGTTTACAGAATCCGAAGTGCCCAATTGGACTTGCACAGTTTGTGAAGTACTGGCTGGGATGATGTCTGAGATCCTCCCAGCTCTGGCCCTTGCCTCCTCACCATTACATCTTAAACTGAAAAGTATGAGAACCCGTGGCAGAAGGAGGCCTGAAGCAAAGGGGCTTTACATCAAGTGCTCCCCGCTTTCCCATTTCAGAGGGGAAAGTGAAGAGGGGAAGGAGAGAAGACTGGACTTCTCAGATAAATCTGTATCTACCTAGAGCCAGAAAAACCACCAGCTGAAAAAGATAAAAGGGATTCAGAGCACAGAGCAGAGAGGGCCCTACCCGGTCCTCCCTCTGCTGCAAGGCCACAACCTTAGTCCTGATAACTCAGTAGCTTCTGGTAAAAGGAATTCCAGATCCCCACCCCCCCACCCCGAACAAGCAATTCAAATACTCCGGAGAGTGGTAACTATACCTCCAGCAGCCATGTGTATAGACAGCAGATCTGCATAATGCACGCCACGGCACGCTCATTCATTTTTAACCGTGACATTATTCTTTTGCTGTCTATTTTAGGGAAAAGAAAAATCACTGGTATATCCTGTATCTAGAACAACGAAAGGGCTGGGATGATGAAGAGAAAGAAGAAAAGGGAGAGGTGGTGACCTCCACATCCCTGGAGCTATTCAAGCTAAGACTAGACGACTACCTTTGAAGGCTGCTGCAGAGAGGACTCCTCCCTGGGGTGAGACGTCGTACTAAATGATTCCTAAGGTTCCCTTCCAACTCAAACTCTGTTTCCAAAAATAAAAGCAACCCTTAAAAAAAATTTTTTTTAATCACGAGTTATACGTCTACACAACACTAACTCTACCAACTACAGTATAATGGCATTTACCACGCATTTTTCCCACATGTATTTTCCCAGGTAATCATGGCCACGGTCCTGAGTCACAGCGAATGCTGTCATTATCCCCATTTTAGAGGTGGGACGGGGCTCTGAGTTTAAGTAATTGCTCTGGGGTCAGACAGCGGGAGAGCAGAACCCTGACAGCCCCTCGCTGACATTTCTCCTCCTCCCCCTCCTCCTCTTTCCTCAGCCTCTCCCCTTTTCATCTCATGGTTGGTACAGTTTAACAGGGAGAAAAAGGAGGAGAGACACTGAGAAGGAGCCTCCAGTACAGGTAACTGCCTGACGCCCCTCCCATCACTTCGTGCCACCAGATGATTCAGAGGAGACTCACTCAGAGCCTCGGCAGGTAATGAATATATTGAGATGTGCAATAATCTTTCTAAAAATTGGTGCATGCACATCCGAATTTTAAAAAGAGAAAATTAGTCCCTTTTTTTAAGGTTACAAAAAAGGAAGCGTTTTAGTCTAAAGTGAGAAAATGAAAGGAGGAAGACTTTTTTATCAAAGTAGGTTCTGCCCTTCTCTCAGGGGCGGGGGGCGGGGGGGGCGGTGTGAGTGTGCACTGCTTCTGAGTCACAGTGAATGGAGCATTTGGATAAATTCCATAACGAACAGGCACAGAAGACAAATGCCAATTCGTTAAAGAAGAAAAAAGATTAATTCTAAAAGATAAGTCCCCTAGGTTGGGTATCGGGTTTGAACTTTCAAAAAGAGAACCACCTGGTTCTTGATTTTGTTTGGAGGCTGTTTTGATCCTCAGAATTAAGACTGAAACTGATTTTTCTCTAGAATGTTTCAGCAAAGAGGGTGTGCGTGGCTGGGGGGCGGGGGTGGGGAGTAACTCCCATCAAACAGCCTTTCTGGATTCCAAGAGCTTAAAGCAACCGCAAGTCCTCAAACGGCTGGGAGAGAATGAAGAGTCCCAAAGCCTAGCACCTGAGTTTTATGGGTTACAAAACACCCTCTCCATCTTCTTGCTGATGGAGAACCCTGGAGAGGAGGGGTTGCCAAGCCCTTCCAGTAAAAGAGGCCCTTGGAGCCCAGAAAGTTTAATAATTGGCTCAAGGACACACAGCATAGACTTATATGCTGACCTATATCCAATACAGTGCTCACTGCTTCCCAACAGGGAAAGCACTTCCAAAGAAAGTCGCCAACTCAAGTTCAGCTTCCTAAAACCCAGCTTGGCCACTACCTGGCCCTCCTCCTACACAGAGGAGGGAACAGGCATGTATCCCTCTCGAAGCATTCACTCTCTCACGGAAATAAAGCAGAAACTGGAAATGGCAGAATCAGACACTTAAGCCCTGGTGGCATGTTCAGCCTGGACAAGTTGTTTTTCCATTCAAATTCGTGATGTCTGCACATGAAGAGTGGGTGGCTGTAGTCACCACTTGCGTCTCTCATCTCAACCCTTTATAACAAACTAATGGGAAGAACTTGAGGACAGCATAGCTGTGTGTTTGACTCCGAGCTGATAATGACAGCAGTGGTAGCTAATGCTTACCCCATGCCAGGCCCTGCATGAAGAACATTAAATAGTTGTATATGCATTTTACAGATCAGGTAACTGAGACACAGAAAGGTTAAAGTCGCTTGCTTGAGGCTCTGAAAGTTTAAAGTAGGGGAGCTGGAATTTAAACCTACAGGGCCAGGCTTCCCTAGTGGCGCAGTGGTTAAGAATCTGCCTGCCAATGCAGGGGACACGGGTTCGAGCCCTGGTCCTGGAAGATACTACATGCCGCAGATCAACTAAGCTCGTGTGCCACAACTACTGAGCCTGTGCTCTAGAGCCTGCAAGCTACAACAACTGAGCCCACGTGCCACAACTACTGAAGCCCATGCGCCTAAGGCCCGTGCTCCGCAACAAGAGAAGCCACCGCAATGAGAAGCCTGCGCACTGCAACGAAGAGTAGCCCCAGCTCGCCACAACTAGAGAAAGCCTGCATGCAGCAACGCAGACCCAACGCAGCCAAAAATAAGTAAATAAAATAAATTAAAAATAAACCTACAGGACCTGTGGTCTTAACCCCCTGCCGCTTACCAGCTGTGTGATCTTGCATAAGTTACTTAATTTCTCTAAACCGTATCCTTGTCATCTGTAAAATGGGGGTTATAACAGTGACACCATAAGGCAGTTCAAAGCAATAAATGAAGTAACATAAATGAAGCGCCTGGCATCAGGACTGCTTCGTTTCACAATTCTATGGAATGCTGTTCACAAATGGAGATGTGCTATAAGGCTGTCCTGCTTGGCACAGTGCCTGTCACGGGGAAAGCACCAAATGTTACCATCAGTATTCATTATCACGTACAATGGTGCCAACAATCATGGTCAAAAACCTAGGGAGTTACTACCCGTGAAGGCCCAGCCCAGGTGTCACCTGCTCCAAAGAGCTCTCCTTTGCTATCCATTTTGATTTGGTTTGCCGTGGAGTTTGGTTCTTATGACCAGTTTCAGAGCACGTCTTACTTCCCTAAACAGATGTAAACTTCTAGAGGACAGACGTTGATCCATGCCTTGGTTCCCTTCAACCACCTACAGTGCCAAGCACACAGTAGGGCCTTCAGGAACTGTATGATGGTTTCCTTCAAAACGTGGGGTCTAATTCTTCTTCTCTCTTTGCATGTAGGCCGAACTTAGTGACTCGTTTCTAACTAAGAGAATAAAGTGTCAGTGAAAACGTGCGACTTCAGAGACTAGGTCATAGAAGTTTGTGGCTTCCTGCTTGCTCTCTCTCTCAGATCACCTGCTCTGGGGGAAGCTCGCTGCTATGCAATAAGGACACCCAAGCTTCCCTATGGAGAGGTCCAGGAGTTGAGGAACTGAGGCCTCCCACCAACAGCCAGGTGAGTGAGCCACCTTAGCAGCAGACTCCTCAGGCCCAGTCAAAATTTCAGGGGACTGCAGCCATCACCTTGATTGCAATCTCGTGAGAGACTGACCATGAGCCAGAGCCACCCAGCTAAGCCCAAATTCCTGACCCACAGAAGCCATTTGGTAATCAATATTGTGTTAAGCCACCACACTTTGGGATAATTTGTTATATAGTAATATAAAACTAAAACAGGAACCACATGGTGAGTTTAACAGCAAGCAGACAACAGGAAAGTCACAGTTTTAGGGTAGAAGGAGTAATCCTCATACTTGGATGAGAGCTTCACTGTTATTAAACTCAAAGAGAAATCAGAGAGACCCAGGTAGGCAGGTTTTTGCTCAGTAATCACCACAAGGAAGTAGAGGGGGTAGGTGTGGATGACTCAAGGTAAGGCTGGCTGACCAGCTGAGCACTTCACTCCCTCAGGCTGACCAGATCAGGGCTCCAGCTCCATCCCCGCCTGGTCCTTCCCCAGCCCCAGAGCACATTCCAGCTACAAAGCCCTCCTCAAAGTTCCCCCAAAGGGATCAAGCCCCTCTTCTTGCCCTCTTGCCTTCCCACCTGGATATTTTACATTTGGTAGTGTATATATGTCCGTGCCATTCTCTCACTTTGTCCCAACTTCCCCTTCCCCTTCCCGTGTCCTCAGGTCCATTCTCTACGCCTGCATCTTTATTCCTGTCCTGCCCCTAGGTAACTCTTTTTGAATTATGGTTTTCTCAGGGTATATGCCCAGGAGTGGGATTGCTGGGTCGTATGGTAGTTCTATTTTTAGTTTTTTAAAGAACCTGCATACTGTTTTCTATAGTGGCTGTACTGATGTAAATTCCCACCAATAGTGCAAGAGGGTTCTCTTTTCTCCACACCACTCCCACCCTCCCTATCCCACCCCTCCAGGCGGTCACAAAGCACCGAAGCATTTTTTTGTTTGTAGATCTTCTGATGATGCCCATTCTGAATGGTTTGAGGTGATACCTCACGGTAGTTTTGATTTGCATTTCTCTAATGATTAGTGATGTTCAGCATCCTTTCATGTGTTTGTTGGCAATCTGTATATCTTCTCTGGAGACATGTCTATTTAGGTCTTCTGCCCACTTCTGGATTAGGCTGTTTGTTTTTTTTTTGATATTCAGCTGCATGAGCTGCTTATAAATTTTGGAGATTAATCCTTTGTCAGTTGCTTCATTTGCAAATATTTTCTCCCATTCTGAGGGTTGTCTTTTCATCTTGTTTATGGTTTCCTTTGCTGTGCAAAAACTTAAGTTTTATTAGGTCCCATCTGTTTATTTTTGTTTTTATTTCCCTTACTCTAGAAAGTGGGTCAAAAAGGATCTTGCTGTGATTTATGTCATAGAGTGTTCTGCCTATGTTTTCCTCTAAGAGTTTTACAGTGTCTGGCCTTACATTTAGGTCTTTAATCCATTTTGAGTTTATTTTTATGTATGGTGTTAGGGAGTGTTCTAATTTCATTCTTTTACATGTAACTGTCCGGTTTTCTCACCACCACTTATTGAAGAGGCTGTCTTTTCTCCATTGTATATTCTTGCCTCCTTTATCAAAAATAAGGTGACCATATGTGCGTGGGTTTATCTCTGGGCTTTCTATCCTGTTCCATTGATCTATATTTCTGTTTTGGTGCCAGTACCATACTGTCTTGATTACTGTAGCTTTGTAGTATAGTCTGAATTCTGGGAGCCTGATTCCTCCAGCTCCGTTTTTCTTTCTCAAGATTGCTTTGGCTATTCAGGGTCGTTTGTGTTTCCACACAAGTTGTGAAATGTTTTGTTCTAGTTCTGTGAAAAATGCCATTGGTAGTTTGACAGGGATTGCACTGAATCTGTATATTGCTTTGGGTAGTATAGTCATTTTCACAATGTTGATTCTTCCAATCCAAGAACATGGTATATCTCTCCATCTGTTTATATCATCTTTAATTTCTTTCATCAGTGTCTTATAGTTTTCTGCATACAGGTCTTTTGTCTCCTTAGGTAGGTTTATTCCTAGGTATTTTATTCTTTTTGTTGCAATGGTAAATGGGAGTGTTTCTCTAATTTCTCATTCAGATTTTTCATCTTTAGTGTATAGGACTATAAGAGATTTCTGTGCATTTTTTATCCTGCTACTTTACCAAATTCATTGATTAGCTCTAGTAGTTTTCTGGTGGCATGTTTAGGATTCTCTATGTATAGTATCATGTCATCTGCAAACAGTGACAGTTTTACTTCTTCTTTTCCTATTTGGATTCCTTTATTTCTTTTTCTTCTCTGATTGTTGTGGCTAAAACTTCCAAAACTATGTTGAATAATAGTGGTGAGAGTGGGCAACCTTGTCTCGTTCCTGATCTTAGTGGAAATGGTTTCAGTTTTTCACCACTGAGGACAATGTTGGCTATGGGTTTGTCAAATATGGCCTTTATTACGTTGAGGTAAGTTCCCTCTCTGCCTACTTTCTGGAGGGTTTTTATCATAAATGGGTGTTGAATTCTGTCAAAAGCTTTTTCTGCATCTATTGAGATAATCATATGGTTTTTCTCCTTCAATTTGTTAATATGGTGTACCACATTGACTGATTTGCGTATATTGAAGAATCCTTGTATTCCTGGGATAAACCCCACTTGATCATGATGTATGATCCTTTTAATGTGCTGTTGAATTCTGTTTGTTAGTATTTTGTTGAGGATTTTTGCATCTATGTTCATCAGTGATATTGGCCTATAGTTTTCTTTTTTTGTGGCATCTTTGTCTGGTTTTGGTATCAGGGTGATGGTGGCCTCGTAGGATGAGTCTGGAAGTGTTCCTCCCTCTGCTATATTTTAGAAGAGTTTGAGGAGGATAGGTGTTAGCTCTTCTCTAAATGTTTGACAGACTTCGCCTGTGAAGCCATCTGGTCCTGGACTTTTGTTTGTTGGAAGATTTTTATTCACTGTTTCAATTTCAGTGCTTGTGATTCATCTGTTTATATTTTCTATTTATTCTTGGTTCAGTCTTGGAAGGTTATGCTTTTCTAAGAATTTGTCCGTTTCTTCCAGGTTGTCCATTTTATTGGCATATAGTTGCTTGTAGTAATCTCTCATGATTCTTTGTACTTCTTCAGTGTCAGTTGTTACTTTTCCTTTTCCATTTCTAATTCTGTTGATTTGAGTCTTCTCCCTTTTTTTCTTTTTCTTTTTCTTTTTTTTTTTTGCGGTATGTGGGCCTCTCACTGTTGTGGCCTCTCCCATTGCGGAGCACAGGCTCCAGACACACAGGCTCAGCGGCCATGGCTCACGGGTCCAGCCGCTCCGCGGTATGTGGGATCTTCCCGGATCGGGGCATGAACCCGTGTCCTCTGCATCGGCAGGCAGACTCTCAACCACTGCACCACCAGGGAAGCCCCTCCCTTTTTTTCTTGATGAGTCTGACTAGTGGTTTATCAATTTTGTTTATCTTCTCAAAGAACCAGCTTTTAGTTTTATTGATCTTTGCTATCATTTTCTTCATTTCTTTTTCATCTATTTCTGATCTGATCTTTATGATTTCTTTCCTTCAGCTAACTTTGAAGTTTTTTTGTTCTTCTCTAATTGCTTTAGGTGTAAGGTTAGGTTATTTATTTGAGAAGTTTCTTGTTTCTTGAGGTAGGATTGTATTGCTATAAAGTTCCATCTTAGGACTGCTTTTTTTTTTTTTGCGGTACGTGGGCCTCTCACTGTTGTGGCCTCTCCCGTTGTGGAACACAGGCTCCAGACACGCTGGCTCAGCGGCCATGGCCCACGGGCCCAGCTGCTCCGCGTCATGTGGGATCTTCCCAGACCGGGACACGAACCCGTGTCCCCTGCATCGGCAGGCGGATTCTCAACCACTGCACCACCAGGGAAGACCCCAGAACTGCTTTTGATGCATCCCGTAGGTTTTGGGTTGTCGTGTTTTCATTGTCATTTGTTTCTAAGTATTTATTGATTTCCTCTTTGATTTCTTCAGTGATCTCTTGGTTATTTAGTAGTGTATTGTTTAGCCTCCATGTGTTTGTATTTTTTAGAGATTTTTTTCCTGTAATTGATATCTAGTCTCAGCGTTGTGGTCGGAAAAGATACTTGATGTGATTTCAATTTTCTTAAATTTACCAAGGCTTGATTTGTGACCCAAGGTATGGTCTATCCTGGAGTATGTTCCATGAGCACTTGAGAAGAAAGTGTAATCTGCTGTTTTTGCATGGAATGTCCTATAAATATCAATTAATTCCATCTTGTTTAATGTAACATTTAAAGGTTGTGTTTCCTTATTTATTTTCATTTTGGATGATCTGTCCATTGTATTCACCAAATTTTAAAAAAATGTTTTATTGTGAAATAATTTCACACTTACAGAGAAGATGCAAGAAAAGCACAATGAATCTTTCAACCATGTTTGCTGTCACCATTTTCCACCTTCCTGTTATCTTTCTTTCCCCCTCTCTGCCATCTATCTGTATCTATAATTTTTTTTGGAAACATTTGAGAGAAAGTTGAAGACATAATAATCCTCGAGTCCTAAATTCTTTGGCGTGTATTTCCTGTGACTAAGGACATAAAAATCAGGAAATTTAACACTGAAACAACACTCTTATCTAATCTACAGTCAATATCCAAATTTTGCCAATTGATCTTATGTAATGTCCTTCATGCTAATTTTTTTTCTGGTTCAGGATCCAATCCAAGATTGTTCATTCATTTTCTCACTGATCAAATATGTCATATGCCAGGCACTGGGTAAAGCACAGGGGATAAAATAATGAGAGGGAAAACAGACACAGCCACTGTCCTCATGGCGCTTATAGAATAGTTTAGTAGGGAGACATACTAATCAAATAATCACACTAACAGTAAGTCTGTGTAATCACAAACTAAGACATGTGCTTTAAAGTAAAAAAGCCTTGGGCTTCCCTGTTGGCGCAGTGGTTGAGAGTCCGCCTGCCAACGCAGGGAACGCGGGTTCATGCCCGGGTCCGGGAAGATCCCACATGCTGCGGAGTGGCTAGGCCCTGGCCGCTAAGCCTGCGCGTCCGGAGCCTGTGCTCTGCAACGGGAGAGGCCACAACAGTGAGAGGCCCGCGTACCGAAAAAAAAAAAAAAAAGTCTCGACTGGCGTGAGGGTTGGTGGGTGTGCATGTGGTGCTGGGGGGTGTTGGATCAGAAAGCTCCCCTGAGGTTGGGACACCTGAGCTGAGATCTAAAGGGTGGGGCAGCATTAACCAAGCCGTTTTCACGCATGCAGGCATGGGGTGTGTGTGTGGTAGGGTAACTGGCAGAGCGCCCATGCGATGAGAAAGACTCTGTGCAGGAGAATGCACGGCTTGTTGCAGGTCAGTAGAATGGAGGGCGGAGGGGGAAGGTAATGTGGGGAGGGACCTGGAGTGGAGTTTAGTCTGTATCTCAGAACAACAGGAAGCTACTGATGGGTCCCCAGGAGAGCCAGTGGCACGATTCATATTTCCAGAAGACCACTCTGGCTGCTGCTTGGAGAAAGGTAGTGAAAATAATATGGGTCAACAATCCCTTAGCCTTGATTTCAGAATCCAAAAGCTTTTTTTGGAACTCGTTTAATGACAAAACCTGACCTGAACAGACATAAGGCTACTTATAGTCTTTATTTATTCACTTAGTGTGAATATTCTCACAGTTTTGCCACAGGGAAAAGAATGTGTTTTGATTATAGGGGGCAACCATAGACCCTGCTGGGGCTATTACACAATGCAGTGTGTGCGCTGTATTAACTTCCCTAATTCAGAAAGATTCTTATGCCACCCGACAACTTATTGCCTCTCAACTTCAAATTCACCTTCTTTGACAGCTGTGTGAAGATGGATCTGGGCCCTTTAAACATTTTTCCCTTGCCAGATAACATGATATTAACAGTGATCAGCAGATGCTAGAGAGACACTGCAGAAGGAAGTGTTTTCTGTTTCTCTGTTTTTCATCCCGGTTTTGGTGTATTTGCCAGGCAGGCAGCATGGATGACTTCTCTGGTCCAGGCTCCTGTAGCAAGCACACCTTCTCCATCGTCCAGCTTCAGTGACCAGCAGCATCCAGCTGCTGGCAGCTTCCCCCTAACACCTACTCCCTTGGGCAGTTTGGTAGCTAAATGTTTTCCATGAGACACCTCACCAAGAACGGCTTACCCCACCACAAACAGCTTTCTCCAGCACATTTCACTGCAGTGGCACCAGAGCTACTTCCCTGCCATTCAGTAAGCACAGCTGTTCCCTCCCCAACAAAGTCAAGATCTCCGCCCTCTTCCTTAAGAGCTCTATCTCAGCCCAGGAGGGATATCTTCCTTAGGAATTCTATCTTAACGCGAGGGAGTCGGGGTTGTGCTTCTTGCTGTTCTATCTCTGCCCGAGGGCTAGTGGCTGTTCCTGTATCTGCTATTCCCACATTCTTTAGAACATATTTAGAGCTCTCTTCACTTCATAATAGCCGATCCTTCATTACTCCAATCTCCTGTCACAGTTAATAGTTCTTTATACTCAAAGTTCCATGCCCAGATTACTGGGTGGTTTCTCTCTCCTGATAGAACCCTGACGAACATAACTGAATCCTAAAATACGCCTCATACACAGGGGTTAGGCTAAGGGATTCTGGATCTGACATAATAACAGCATCTATGTACCACTTTTTATATGCCAGGCACTATTGCAAGTGCTTTGTGTACGTGAACTAATTTAATCCTGATTTAAATTAAAATTTTAACATAGGAGACAGATTCAATAACTTTCCCAAAGTCTCACAGCTAGTAAAGAACAGAACTGGGATTCAAACCCAGAGAAACCTGTGGCCTTATAAGCCTGCGGTTGAGGTGGGGAGGGAGCGAGGAGAGAGGGGGCAGCACAGAGATCAGCTCAAAGGCTACTGTGCATCCCCTATCATGCCTTCAGGGCCCCGTGCCCACTCCACCAACTGCTCACAACCCTGCCCTGGAACTGTGTGCCTAGAGGTCCAGCAGGTCCTTAAGGGCACAGGAACAGAGACCACGTCCCTTCCTCCTGGAATGTCAAGTGCTTAGCAGAGAGCCCTCCTGGGCACATTCAGGATTCAGTCAAAATCTGCTGGATCAATGACATGTTGAATGAAATAGAACTATAGGCCCCAAAGCCAGCTGAACCACAGGTTGAGCCTTCTGGGTCTCATCCCGTGCTTGGAGTGCTCAGGCCCCGCAAGTGCTGTCCTGGGAGCTCCTCTGTCCCACCTGGCCTCACGTGCAGACATCTGACAGCAGTTGACAAAACGACTTCTTAGGTCTTTTTCAACTCTAGACCTCCAGACTCGTCAGAGAGCAAGTCTGATCACATGATTTCTCTGCCCGACACCCTTTACGTCTCTGGGAACCGCCATGTGGAGTCCAGCCCATGGACCTGGCCTCACCAACACCCCAGCCTCTCCCAGGCCCACTCCTGGCTCTACTCCTTAGGGGCCAGCAACATGAACCTGGGAGACCCTGCACACGCCGCATGGTTTTCCCCACTCTGGGTTTTTGACTGTGCTTCCCCTCTGCTGGGAATCCCTATGCTCCCCACCCCTCCCCAGCCCTGCCCCTGCCTTCAAAGACTTAGGTCAGGAGTTCCTCCTTCTGGAAGCCTTCCCTGCTCCCACCGCCCCCCCTCCATCCATCTGGGCTAACTGGCTCTCCTGTGTGCTCACATATAACCCCGTACCTGCGGCCACCAGAGGGAGATCCCACTGGATCCCAAGTGACTCGGCTGGCGCGTGGAGCCAAGTGTGGTGGTGAAAGCTCAGACCCTGCAGGCCAACCACAGCTCCATCAGTGACCAGCTGTGTGACTTGGGGTGCAATATTTCATCTCCTTGGTGCCGAGTGCCCTCATCTATAAAATGGGGATATTTATAGCGTGTTTGCCATTGGATTGCTATGAAGATTAAGAACAATAATGTATGTAAGGTGCTTAAGACCGTGTCTGGCCAAAGCAGCCTGCAGAGGAGTTACCATGATGAGTGTCTGAAGCTCAGGGGCTGACAGTCACGCAGCTTGGTGGCCTCACTACCTGGCACGGCATTTGGTCCACAGCAGCGTGCAGCGTGCGGACGAATGGATTCATTCTCCCTCCACTCCCATAGCCTCCAACCTGCTGCCCCGGCCTCCGGTGCCTCCTGCGTTGCCACTTCCACCTTTCTGAGGCACACCTCGGATCAGGCCATCATCTGTGCAAACTCTATCCCCGGTTTCGCTGTGTCCTGAGGACCAGCCTCCCAATCAGAGCCCCCATGACACAGCCCTCACTCCCTGCAGTGACTCTCTAAAGGGCATCCAAAGGTGTAATGACTCTGCCACCTGAGAGACCCCAGTCCCAGTATGGGTGCTTTGCTAAATTCCTAACCTTCCTCAGGGCCACCTTATAAGTCAGTGCCTTTCAGAAGTCCTTCCTGACCTCTTCCTCCTGGCATCGCCTGGCTGACCCCTCCCTCAGTACTTAGGCTGCTCTGCCTGTGCGCCACATCACTGTGAACTTGACTGTGTACCCTGTAGACCAGGAGCTCTCTGAAGGCAGGGGCTGTTTTCTGTGCCTATCACATAGTAATGACCCCCGCCCCAAATCAACTGAGGTGGGACCCAGAACAAAAACAAATTGTTGAAACCACTGTAGTGGGAACTCAAAAACAAAGAGACAATGCAGTTAAGTAAAAGGCAGAATGTAACATGTGTTTACTCATTGGTATTCAAGGCTAATAGCTAAGTGTTAAAAAAAAATTTTGAAAGAGGTTGATCTCTTAACAAGGAGAATGGCTTTAGCTAAAGAATACATATGTACAGGGTAATAAGCTAATCCTCCACAGGAAGTGAGGATTTTTCCCATGAATTAAAAAGGAATTGAAGTCGCTGGAAGAGATTAAGACAATTATCCCTGCCTTTGCCAACAGTGTTTTGTCCATCTCCACACAAACACAACATACAAACATACTCATGCACACACATAAAACAATCTGATGAGAAAATGGTCCATGCATTCATTTCCTAGGGCTGCCAGAAAAAATTACCACAAACTACGTGGCTTAAAAAAAGAAATGTACTGTCTCACAGTTCTGGAGGCTACAAGTTCAGAAGTGAGGTGTTGGCAAGGCCAGCCTCCCTCCAAAGCCTCTGGGGGAGGATGCGCCTTTGCCTCTTCCAGCTGCTGGTCGCCCCAGGCCTCCTGGTTTACACAGCACAGCTTCCATCTCTGCCTCAGACTTCACATGGCCGTCTTCCTTCACTGTGTCCCGCCTCTTATAAAGACACCAGTCAGTCACACATGATTAAGTCACACAAGACCATGCTACTCTAGCATGTCCTCATCTTAACCAAATACATCGGCAATGACCAAGTATGGTCACATTCTGAGGGCCTGGCGTTAGAACTTCAACGTATCTTTTCGGGGGGGGACACGATTCAACCCACAGCAGTCTATTCATCCATGGGAGATGTGGTCCTTGGAGAAAGACCCGCCCAAGGTCGCACAGCAAGTGAAGGCATTTCCTCCACCAGGAAAACACCAGAACATGGGGTCAGCAAACCAGGGCCTGCCAACCAGTCTGCCGCGTGATTCTGCAGATAAAGTTTTACTGGCACAGGGCATGCCCATTCATTTATGTATTGTCTCTGTTGCTTTCACACTACAATGACAGGGCTGGGGAGCTGCAGCAGAGATCATATGGCCTGCAAAGCCTAAAATATTCTCTGGGCTACAAGAATACATAAAATACACTGGCCACGTTTGGGGGTGGAATTTCTAGAGACAGGAGGAAGCCTAGGCCCAAATGGCAGCTCTCTGGGACCCCTTCTCTCCAGCTGGAAACCCTCTCAGCTGTCCTGCTAGGAAAGCTCCTTCAATATAACTTCCCTCTGCCTAGAGGAATGGCAAAACATAGCACTACAACATTAGTGCCACTGAAGCTGTACATACTAAATTCTATAAGCATTTCCGAGAGACAGAGATTAGTTCTAACAGGAAGGTCAAAGAAGACTTTCTGGGAAGGGAAAGACTTGAGAGGAGCCTGCAGAGATGAGTAGTGGACTCTCAAGAAATCCTTTAGGCCACACTGAGCCACAGCATATTACCTAGGACTCTGCTCAGCTAAAGGAAATGAGTTCCCCATCACTGGAGGTGTTCAAGCCAACAATGACTGACCATTTGGCAGGGATGCAGTTGGGGGAGACAGGGCAAGATGAAAGAGTCCCTCAGAATTGTGGATTCCACAGTGGTAGGCGGATGGCTTCTTCAGTCTCATATCTCATCATATTTGCTTAGAGAGACACACACAGCAGAGGGGAGACACCTAGGAAGGGAGTGGGGGTGGAGGGAGAGAGAGACATACACAGAGAAAAGAGAGGGCTGAGAATCAGAAGGGGTGAAAGAGGCGAACTCACACCCAAAGCCAAAGAGAGCCCACACAAACCACGGAGGGAGGAAATCCACACCAGGGCTTTTTGCCACCTTAACTGCTACAGAGGAAAAACAGAGAGAGCAAAACCCTGACA
Organism: Neophocaena asiaeorientalis asiaeorientalis; assembly: GCF_003031525.2. Classification (NCBI taxonomy): domain Eukaryota; kingdom Metazoa; phylum Chordata; class Mammalia; order Artiodactyla; family Phocoenidae; genus Neophocaena; species Neophocaena asiaeorientalis. The sequence goes on from NW_020174788.1 coordinate 4,556,446, forward strand.
ATTAGTTAAAACTAATGAAATGTCCCTTTACTACCTCTGGCTTGGCACCTGGCAGCCTTCTTAATGTGCCCCATTGTTCCCTGGCAGGGCTCTTGGCTGCCTCTCCCGCTGCCAGGGGAGGGGAAGAGCAGCGGCCCAGCCAGGATCCAGGCTGGGGAGGGAGGCTCGGAGAGGCACACCCCAGACACACAGGGATGACCCCGCCGGGAGACCCTACCGCCCTCCCCAGTGGGAAAGTGAACACACCAGATGGCAAGATCTGGCAACTGCCCAAAGTGAGGCACGCAGGAAGAGTTTCAGGTCTCAAAGCTGATGAGGCCCATTAACTTGTACTCTGCTCACATGCCAGGAAGGTATTATCCCCACTTTACAGATGAGGAAACGGAGGTCAAATGACTTGCCACGGGCATCAATAAAACGTGGTAGTTAAGAGGCAGTTAAGCAAAGTTTGAGAGTCAGAAATCTGAGTCTGAGTCTCACCACTCACTTGTTTGCTCTGCAGGCCCGAGAGGTTACTTAACGCTTCCCGAGCCCCCGTTTTCCCATCTGCAAAATGACCACAGTAAGAGCACTTATAACAGTGGAGAAATGAGATGGGCCCCAGGCACGGAAGGCAGCAAGAGTGCAATGATTAACGCAGGTTATTGGTACCTCTGTGGTGCCAGGGCAGAAAGAGTGATGGAAGTCTCAGCCCAGAACTGGCCACCACGCCAACTGTGCCCTGTCCTCCCACACCCCACTGCCGTATCAGCAGCCACCTGGGACCTCTAAGGGAAGGTTCCAGTAGGGAGGGGGATGGAGCTGCAGCCACTCCTGCCCTGGCAAAGGGCCCTGTCCTCAGAGACCTGGGTGGCTACATTCAGCTGAACTGCCTTCACACAGGCTCTTTTCCAGAAATGCCCTCCAGATGCCTTTGAGGGCCCCCCAGCCCCCCACAAAAGGCATGTGCCGTTTCTGCTGGGAAAGCCATCTTCCCTCTCATTTCACAGACTCCTAATACTCCCCCTGTAACAGGAGTGTACATACTGGGGGTCCCCGACATGCCAAGGAGCACAGGCAGAAAACAAAGTGAACTCTGTGCTTATGTCGTTGCTAATGAACCTACACGCCCCTGACACAGTTGGAACAAACTATATTAGACAGGGTGGACCTCAGATTCAGAACCCCTAGAGACACAGAGAGGCAAGGCAAATGGTTCTTAGTCTCACATAGAGCAGGAATCATCCAGATATAAACTTAAGTGAGTCTGTTCAAGAGCCTAAGGCTTATATTTTACACTTCCAAGTAACCACCTTTTCCCCCCTGGAAAGTGCATTAGGCTTACAGTCAGAAGGACCAGCCTCAGCTTACTGGCTCTGTAACTTGTCCTGTCACTTATGCTCTTTGAACCTCGGTTGGCTCATCTGTCAAGTGACAAACTGGACACAGGGCTCCCAAACTCAAATGTCCCCAGAGGCCAGCACAGTTACAGGAAAGGGTGAGGAACCCAGGTTTGAGGTCACAAAGTGTGGCAGGGGCCACGGCCGACTCAAGAGCCGGAGCCTGTCTAGATGGGGCAGCTGCTACACAGATCCAGCCACTTTCTGTGATGCTGTAACCCGGGCCCAGCTGCTAGACCTTTCCATTTTCCCCCAAAAGCCAGAAAAGATAATTTTTAAAAATGTGAGATATTCCAATGTTTAGGTACGGACAACAACTTACTAACATTTAAAAATAAGGACATCCAACCATTTATGGGCCAGCATTGGATGAACCACACAAAACATGTCTCTGGGCTACATGTGACCCACAGGCCACCAGTTTGCAACCTCCAATAAAATACCATATAAGGTTGTTGTTTTTTTTTTAAGTAATACAAACGTCAAATAAAGTAATAAAAGAAGTTATCTGAAGGAGACAGCCATTAAGGTTTATTACCAATAAAATAACCAGGAATTCAAACTATAGCCCCTGGTGCCCCAAAAACAGTCACTAATTTTTCAGTAAAGTTAGGTGCTGAATTTAGAAAGTGGTTATTTCACAGATGCACGCACACAGGTATGCATTTGAACTGTCAGCAGCTGACTGATCAATACTCAGGAGGAGGCATGCAAAAATAACTGTTTTCAGTTGAGCACATACAATGTGCTCTAGCAGCAGGAAGTAATTTTCACACACTCCCCCGCCAAGATGTTTCCAACCTGTCTCCCTTTAGGAAACCACCTTCCTCCAAAGCCCCGCCAGCCCCCTCTGCTCAGCGGCCCTGGCCTCTCCCTCTTCCAGGAGGCTGACATTTGTAACAGGGCAAGACCAGCCCAAACATACAGCCCCAGTTAACTGGGAAGCTGCCCAGGAGTGAGGCTCCCAGGCGGCCCGTGGGACCTGCTGCAATACTGCATTGAGGCATTCAGCTCACAGAAGAGCATTCCAGAGCCAACACAATGGATCCAAGAACCAGGCTCGTGGGGCTCTCAGTGATAACCTCCCACGTCCGTCCAGGGAAGAGGGTGGACTCACCCAAGGTCAGAGGATGGCAAGGCAGCAGGAGGAAGCCTCGGGCTGTGAGCTCAGCTCTGCTCGAGGGAGACACCTGAGCTGGAACCCTATTTCCATCACTTCCCAGCTGTGTGGCCCCGGATAGATCATGGAACCTCTCTGCTCATTTTCTTACCTTTAATGTAATTTAATCATCACCACGACACGACGAAGGAATGCTGATTGTGCTCATTTTAGGAGAAGGCAGAGCTGGGCCTGGGAATCAGGGATCCAGTTCCCAATCACACACTCTCTCCAACTCAAGGGAGAGGCCCCTAGGGTCTCCATAATGTGACCCTTCCTGGGAAGGCCCTGAGTTCAATACCTGCCCCCTCTGTGGGCATCTCACCTTTGCCCCCACAGCAAGGAAGGCAGAGGACCCATCTGAGAAAGGCAACAGATCACAGGCACCAGAGGAAAGCAAAGCTTTAGGGCCCCAGAGAGTCCCTGTGGCCCACTGCGGAGGGATCTGCAAAAGGCACGGCCCATCCCAGATGCCAATCCCAGACTCCGAGCTGTTTGCATTTGACACGGTGCCACTATTAACAGGCACCAGAGTCCCCCGGGGAGAGCTGGCTGGCAACTTGGGGAAGCTGCAGCTAAACATACTCCCCAGGAATAGATGTTCCAAGTGCTCCTGGGGGGAAAGGAGTAAGCACCTGGGGAGGAAGGCGAGGTTTGCCTCCTGGGGGTGCTGACAAGCTGGGGACATGGGCGGAGAGGAGAGATTTCCCTGCTGGATTCTCAATAGGATCTGTTGAATACATGGCTCCTTGGCCCACCCCAGACTGGCCCAAGCAGTCTCCTTGGGCACGGGTCCTGGAGCCTCCACCGTTACCAGGCTCCTCATGGACGCCGAAGCGCCCCGCAGTTCCAGAAGAACCATCCCCTGAGGCCAGGCTTCCTGCACTCGGCCAGCAGTCACCGAGCACCCACACATCATTCACTCACTCACCTGCTCCTTCAGTCCCTCAGCAAACACTTTGGGCAATCAAGAGAGGGTGACTGGGATAGAGGTTCCTTCAGGAGCAGACAGGCTGGACAGATCAAAAACGATGACAACACTGCATGTTTTCATAAGGGGCTCTGGACCCCTGAGGAGAGACCGCTACCCCAGGCTGCCCCAGCAGGGGTGAGTCAGGTTTAGCGGCAAGATGGCAGGGAAGAAGGGTGTCAGAGGCAAGGGAGCAGCATGTGTGGAGGTCCAGAGGCTCACAGAACACACAGACAGGGGCAGGGAGGGAGAAGCAGAAAGAAAGACAGGACCATGCCTTCCTGGAAAGGCCTCTGGTCTAAATGGGCAGAGAAAGCCAGGGGCTCAGGGGAACTAAAGCAGGGTGAGAGACCCCTGGGGGCTAGAGTGACCAAAGAATACTTCCTGGAAGCGGCAAAGAATATTGCCTAGAAGGATGCAAAGGATTTGTGTTCTCTCCTCGGGGAGGAAGTAGGTGGGCACCCCCAATGATTGATTCAGATTCCAAAGAGTCAGGGAGTGGGATACAAAGAGCAGCCTGTGCCATGAGGCCAACCACCTATCCTCCACCTTCCAGACAGAGACAATATAAGCATCCCTCCCTACCTCCGCCACAGGGAGGCCAAGAAGAATGGATCCCTACTCTAAGCCAGGCACTGCCACACTCACTGAGCGCTTTCTGTACCAGGCCTGGTACTCAGGGTCTCACCCACAGTGACTCATCCAACCCTCAGAATGCCCACCCCCATAGAGTTAACATTATGCCTTTACAGGCCAAGAATTCTAGGCACAGAGGTCAAGTGACTTGCCCAAGGCCAGAGACCTGAACCAGGCAGTGTAGCTCCAAAGCCAAAGCCCTACACGTTGCTCCACAGTGTCTCAATTTGGTGAGATTGGGGAGTCCTTATGCCAATGGGGCTTCGGCAGGGGTGGGGTGAAGGTTCCTCTTCAAGGTCACCAAATGACCTTGTGGGCTCACCGAGGAAGTTCAGTCTTAGAGCAATGGCCACTCCCCTCTGTGCAGACATCTGGGCCCCCATGGCAGCCTCGCAGGAGGGGTGGAGGGGCGGTGTGGAAAGCAGGGTCTTTCTCCTGCCTCAGCGCTGGGTCAGAGACTCACAGGCTCAAACACCAGCTCCACAACCACACGCCGTGCATCCTTGGGCCATCCTTGGGCAAATACCTGTACCTCTGTGAGCTTCCACTCCCTCACTGGCTCCCACCTGTCTGTAATTGTGAGTATTTAACAAGACATACAGGTAAAGGGCTTATGAGTCCAATGCCTAGCAGAATAAGTGCTAAATAAATGGTAGCTGCTATTAATTATTATTGACATTACCATCTTATCATCTACATCATCATCTTTCTTGTTAGTGTCATTTCATACTGTGGCTTTTATCATCTAGGAAATCTGAAGACCATTCAGCATCTGAAGCTCAGAATTCTCCCAAAACCAAAGAGAAGGAAGAAATGGGCCTGCTTTTCCCCTTCCCTCTCCTATCTATACTCAGCAGAGGGCAGCAAACAGGAACCATCCAAAGATAAGAGAGAGGAGAGAGACACATGGAGAGAAAGCTACACACTCATAAATACACACCCACCCACCACAGCAAGTGGAATTGTTTAGCTTCCTCTAGCTTCCAAAGTATGAACACTCCGCCTCCTCCAGCTAAGAAGGGCCAGGCAGAAAAAAAGTCGAAGCTGAAGAGACAGAAGTTCTTTTTCAGCTTGAGACAAATTTTCAATGAACTGCCTTTGAATGGGGGGTATGGGAGTGGGGGAGAGGGACAGCTCTCAGAACACCTGTGAGGGGAAAGGAAGGCGGCAGCAGAACTCATAAGATCAAATAAAAGCAGCTTTTAACTGCTCCTTATCTTAACCCTCCACTTACCCTGTGCTGGAAGCATTTGCGCCCGGGCTTTCCCCAGGAGGTCACTGAGGCCCACAGAGTGAATCATCTCAGCCAGGGGGTGGCAGAGCTGGGATGAGAATACGGACCTCCAGACTGCAGGTTCAGTAACTAAAACTGAGTCCAAGATGGCAGAGAGGTTTTATCTCAAGGCCCGGGTCTGATGCCCCACAGTGACTGCCCGGGACACTGTGTCAGCAGGATTCTGGAGTGGACATTTGTTGGCTTCATCCCTAGATTTCATTTCCCCTCCTCCCCATGACAGCATCCAGATTTTTCTCCTGGAAACTGCTCTTCCTATGATTTGGGTGGCCTGACCTCACCCCTAGCTGCAGGGTGGGTTAGGTCAATCAGCACAGCTCATCCTGCTGACAAGTGTGAATGGTTAGATCCACATTGGGCCAATAACACCTAAGGAGCCTTGCTACAGTTTAGAGGAAACAAGTTTCCACTCTCTTATAAAGAAGCTACCAGAAGAAGCAGACTCTCTCCTGTAGGATCTGGGTGTGGATACGAGGTGAGAAAGAGCTACAACCATTTCTTGCTACCCTGGGGGCTCAGTCTACGATGTGAACCTCTAGATCATACCACACCTGAAGTTACAGGAGTTAATATATTCCCTTACTCAGTTCAGCCTACGTGGCTTAATTCCTTCCGTTAACTGCAACTGAGAGAATCTGAGGTGGCTCTTAGACTCAGATTGGCTCTGTCTGCCACGGGGAGCAGTAATGGTGCCACATGCTATGCATCCTTTTAATTCCTCTATTGCCCTGCTGGATCCCATTGCCACCTTAAAATTTAATACATTTCACTTGCTTTAAAACTGTAAAAATTCGGAAAGAAAATTTACAAAAATAGATCTGCAAAAAAGCCCGGTAAGTTCCAGCAGATAATCGGTCTCAATACGTACTGGCCTCCAAAACTGAGAGTGATAATCTTGGCTCATGAGGGATATAATCATAGAGAAGGATCAAATATTAGGATGTGAAGGGAAAAAGCATGCATGGTGAAACAGAGCAAGAACCTGGAGAAGAACTGGGCTCTGGTCTGCCTTCCTCCCGCTGAGAACTGATTTCCCCTCTCCTGGGCCTCAGTTTCCGTATCTACTACATGAGGGGCTTGGACTAGATAACTTTTGTAGCACCGTTCCTGCTCTGACACGCATAGCTCCTGTAGCAAACACGCTCTGACTGTCTTCCAAGTGCCAAGGCTTAAGCTATGTGCTAGAAGAGGATGCGGTTTCTACTCTAAGACATTTCTGGGAGGAGAGGCCACGATGCACTCCCTAGCCACAGGAACTCAGGCACGTATAGGCTACCTCCTTTCTTGGGCATGAGGACAATGGCTCTCTGAGAAGCAGGAATCAAATTATTTAAGACTTCCTGGGGGCATCGGGGGCATCAGCTCTTCCCTTGCTGGCTCTGACACATACATGACATACAGTCAGATATATGCACAATACAGAGCCCACTGCAAACACCTTGTGAGCATTTAGCTGCCACGGGACACATTTCTGGCTGCCAAGTTTGCCTCAGAGTGTCTTTTACTGATGAGATCCTGATGCCATCTCTGTGTAAGAGCTGACTGCGGACTAGGTACAATTAGCAAGCAAGATGGTTATCCTTTAAATGGGCCTTTGCTTTTACATTCCTGATTCCATTCTTTGTTATCACGTCACTGGAACCAACAGATTAAAGGCTGAACACAGCCTGAGAGGAGGCATTAGAGTATAAACATATCCCTAAGTAGTGGTCTCATCACAAGGTAGATATGGCGGCCTGTTTAAACACACTTCTGCTATCCAGGCCTTTCCAACATGAGCTTCCAAACCCACAGACCCCAGGATGCTGGAGTTGGGAAAGTCCTAACAAAGTATCTCTCCCTTACACTGAAATAAGATTCAACATGCCATTAACTCCACTTGAGTAGCAGTGTTGAGAAACAGTCGGAGGCCAAGTTTGGGCTTCGAGGGAAAGTGACTGATTAGCAGCGTCTGCCCTGGCCAGGGGAGGGGAAGCACTCTTCTGACACACATTTACCTTGCTCCTTCTGAATCTAAGCTCTCACTTCACAGGTGGAGAATCTAAGGCCCAGAGGGGTTAAACCACTTTCCTGAGGTCACACAGTGCGTTCAGGGCAAGAGAGTAATAAACTAAAACCCAGGCCTCTGTTCCCAGACCTTTATCAGTTGGGCTCCCTAGGAAACTGCAAGCCTAGGATGAAAAAAGAATGCAGGAAGTCAGATTTGCTCAGGTAAATCAACAACCCTTCCCCAGTGGCATCAGATTTCAGTTGGGCAAAGCAGACAGAGAAGTGATTAGCGATCTAAAGTATCCTAACCCCTCTGTAGAAAATTAAACAAATCATTCCATGGCTACATTTCTGTGGTACTCAACTTTCTGATGGGTCAGGCTCTGCCACCAGGAATAATAAAGAAATGGGGCGGAGGGAGGGAAGTATTGATTTCTGGATGTTCTAAGAATAAAGTTCAGCTCTGAAACAATGAGAAAAACTCTTGATATTTGAAAATTAAAGTCGTTGGTATTCCATTATCCCACCAATTTCTATTGCATGCTTGCGATTATCCAATGAAGTCATTTTCACAAGAGATTATGGCTCAGAAATGGGGAGGCGCTGCATCACATTTCCTTAACACGGGTTTTTAATAGCCAGTTCCCAAGCCTGGAATACGAAACAGATCAGAGAATTAAACCAAGCTGTTAAGCAGACTGGGACTAGAAATGAGAGGCAACCCCCAAATTAACAAGAAGGTGGCTTCAAGACTGGCTTTTCTTGCTTGGTTTTGCTACTTTCCAAGAAACCAGCTGTCCGACCAGATGAATGCTCAAATCCTTGAAGCTTTATGTGTCCTTTACGAATCAGCCGCCCTACCCAGCTCCAGTAGTACACTAAGCATAAACTAGCATAAGTTACATAGACTTACGTTCTGGCACATGATAAACCCTCTGAATTTAAAATCCTGTATTCTTTAATCCAGTGGAGAAATCAAGGAGTTAAAGGACTAAAACAGTGAGTATGTTACCAGCAAGGAAACTTCTCTCAAATCCACAAGGAATATAGTTTTCATTTGGATAAAATCCTGTTGTCCGACTTCCCTCCAGAGCCTCTGCAGTTATTTCTACTCGAAAGATCAATGAGGTGCTCTGGGATATTCTCAACAATTACAGGAGTGACAAGCTGAGCTCAGAACTGGTCAGCCCTGTCGAAAGAAGCTCTGTGTGCTTGAGATGCCAGATTCCCCAGATAGCAGCCTGATGTGGTACGTGCACGTTCCAGCGCTCTGGGATGAGGGATGGAACACCAGCACTCTGAGAAGTCAGCCTCCTCCCTTGAGGCCAGCTGACATTCAAAAGGACTCGAGGCGAAGCCTAGTGCTATGCATCTGCAGGAGAGTGAAACAAAAAGGGGCTGTGTGGAAATTTGGCAGGGTGTTCCTGAAAGGCAGCAGATGAATGCTGAATCCTATGGCACCTAGAAGAGCTGATCGTTGGGGAAATAGCTCCATTCTACTGCTCCCAGGAGGCTAAGATATTTTCTTTAAAGCAAGGATCATCAGTTGGCACCCCCTACCACCACCACCAAACCCTTTTACCACTTCTTTCTCCTCTTCCCCTTCATAATATTCCAGAGAAAAAGAAATGAACAAGAACTAGACCTTCCCAGATGAGCCTCTCTGTCCATTTCAGTTAAGGGCTCCGAGCAGCGCCCAGCTGTTGCTCCCCTCTCTCTCTGCCCAAAAGGCTGCCTTACTCCATCAATCCCCTCTTGTGCAAGTGACTAATTTACTTTGAAAGCTCAGGCTAAACTGGCAGTTAACCTTGACCTTCTCTCTACACATCTGGGTCTATAGAAAATGAAAATCAGGATTTCTCTGGCATCCACAGCAAATGAAATACGAGGGCTTTTTCCAGGCAGAGGCAGAATGTCAGGAGCTATTTCAGAACTGGCTACAGCTATTCCAAAGGAGAGTCTGCACTTGGGCAGGACAATGCCCCCTTGATCTGGGGCTGTGTCCAGTAAGGAGTCCTCACAGCTAGGGATGCTACAAGGGGCTCCTGCCTCAGGAAAGGAAAAAGAAGTGGCCATTGTCCTCCACATTGGTTCACTGACGGTATCACAGAAAGCTGGAGCTGGACCAGTAAACACATTTTACAGATGGAGAAAGGGAGGCTCAGAGAGGGAGATGGGAGGTGATCAAGGACACACACAGCAAGTTAATAGTAAAGCTGAGGACAGAACCCTGAACTCCTGACCCTGATGCTAGTACAGGGTAGGAACAGATTTCAAGAAGGAAAACCCCATATAGATACAGAATTTAAGAGAGAGGTGTCGAAGTCAGCTGTCAGGGTTTGAACCAGGGGTTTAGGAAAGGAGTTGGGGCCTTACTTTCCAAACAGTAGATCTACCTAAAGAATTAACCAGGTCGTCCAGGATGGTTTACAACAATTACCAGAATGACAGGCTGCCTTCAAACTGGTCAGCCCTGTCGCAAAGAGCCCTCTGTACTCAACACAGCAGCCTGATCCTGGGAAGAGAAAGGAAAACCATCCAAAGTCAGCCTCTTCCCTTATCCGGCCGACCATCAGTCAAGTTCAACCCTGATGCACAACTTACCCACTTTCCACGGGACCGAGCAAATCCCACAAGAGAACCTGAAATGTCCCACTGTGTGAAACAGTTCATGCATATATAGCCTCACTGGCACCTAGGAGCTAGGACAGTAGGAGTGATGTGACAGAGCTTTTGCTAGCAGTCTACATGTACTCCTTTCTCTCTCTCTCTCTCAAACACACACACACACACAAACGTACATAGGTGAGTTCAGAGAAGGCAAAAATAATCAAGATTTCAGTCTTGGCTGCAAGGAACACAACACCTAATCAGCCTGGACAAGTTCAGAAGGGGCCATGGGTACTCTGAGAAGCACTGGGCACTGGGCACAAATAGCCTCTGGGGAATTTGAGGGTTCTCCCACCACAGCCCCCACTTCTGGATTCCCAGAAAGTCAAAGGCAGCAGGCCCCTCAAAGACCAGAGCTCCACCACCATCTCCCAGGGCCTGAAGCTCCAAGGAGAGCGTGATCCTTGCATCCGCTGAGGAATCCACAGGATCTGGGAAAGAAAGACGGCTGGAAAAGAAGGAGGGTGGAGAGGAAGAAGGCCCAGGTGTCTCTCTGAGCAGATGGGTAAACAAGAAAAGGAGCTGACCTGAGTAGGAAACATCGCGATCAGCAGGTAGGGGAAAAAGCGGAAAAGACCTGGACACCAAATAGAAGGACCAACATCTCCAGAAAAAGTCATCCTGGGATACAGGGCTGTAGGATCCTCCAAAAGAGAGGGATGCTGGAAGATGTGAGGGGACACCACACAGGGACAGAAAAGAGGATGGTAACCTGTGGTAAGAAACAGACCATCACACTGGGCATCAGTTGGTTCGGTTTCTGAATAGCGTAGGACAAGTCCTATCCTTCCCTGAGCCTCAATTTTCCCACCTAAAACAATGGGAAGAACCGAGGAGTCTCTGGACCTGACTCTGACGAGGCAGACAGGGGCCGATGAAGGAAGGAACCGAAGGCCAGATGTGAATTCAGGAAGAGCGTGTTTCCAACTGCATGGCAACTGGGGGACTCACCTGTCCGGCCGCCAGGGCCACCGCTGCTCCGGATCCCCCGGGTGTGCCGTCGGGCTGCCGCTCGCGGTACAGCGCCCAGAGCCCCACGTTGGGCAGAAGGACCAGGGCCGCCAGCACCAGCGCCACCGCCTGCAGAAGCCGCTTCTCCTTCCGCCTCATCGGGGCCGGTCAGCCCCGCCGCGCCCCGCCGGCCCCGCCGCGCCGCCCCCAGCTCCGCGCGTCCGCCCGTCCGCCCGGCGGCGGCAGTACCTCAGCGAAGAGAAGCGACCGCGGCGCCGGCCCCGCTCCAACTCCGCGGCACTTCCGCCGTTTGCAGGCCGGGGAGCCGGACTCCGCCACCGCGCCGCCACCGCGGGGGGGTGGGCGCCTCCAACACCGCCGCCCCCTAGTCCTGCCGAGCCGCGCGTCCCAACCCGCCTCCTCGGGATCGGCTGCCGAGAACCATACGCCGCGAGCCGCCGCCTTCTCGCTGCTCCTTCTGCTCCGCCTGGACGCGGCGAGGGCCCAGTGCAGACCGCTCCCCCCTCTCGGGCCGCGATGGTGCGGCCCGCTCCTCCGCTGCTCCCCCGCCCGCGGGAGCTTTGCGAAAGTCGGGGAGTTGGCAAGTTGGGCGCTAACTGGTGTGGGCTGGGACGCGCTCCCAGGGACCCCCAAAGTCCCGCCCGGCCACTTCGGCTCCGGACTCCAGCCGAGAGTTTTCGGGCTCCCCAGGGATATGCAAATCGTGCTGGAGCCCGGCCGGACACTCCGCACCAGGGAGTAGGGCTGTGACTTCCCACTCACAGAGCCAGTCCAGAGGACCTGCGGACCTCCTTTGCCCCCCCCCGGGCCTCGGCGTTCCCAGGCGGGAAAAAGAGCCGCGGCTGCGCTGCACGCGCGAGATTCTGTGGGGGCGGGCCCTGGTTTTCTTCCCTCCGAGTTCCTGGCAGTAGGTGTGAATGCCCTCTGTAAACTGGGGGGTGCTGTACCCCCCCACCCCGCCACCTGTCTGTTGTCCCTGCCAACCGGCGGGGAGGTACCCGGAACTTCTCTGCAGGACTTTTTCTCACGCGAATACAGCCTCCCTGGAGTTGGAATGCCCTCCAGTCCTACGTGTGCCTCTGGGCACTCAGCTCACGGAGCCCTTTCTCGAAATCTTTTGTCGGTTCCTATCTCCTCTTCAGCTACTCGGCAAACTGTGCCAGGCACCGGGATGAAATGAAAACAGACTCGAGCCCTGACATCTGGGAGCAGAAACATTAAACACATGATCGCATTAGACAAGCGAATGTGTCTATAACCGTGGTGAGGGTTCTGAGGAAGTCGGGCCGTCTGGGCTCTGCGGACGGACCGCTAAGGGGCCCGCCTCCGATGGCGATGCCTGTGGCTCCTACAATGGCCTTCACTTAATTGCTTCCTCTCTGATGCTGAGGGACGACGCGCCCTCTTGGTTGCCTGCCTTTTTGCCATCCCCACATGCGTTCTCTTGATTCTCTTGGGTCTCCAGCCCAGCCGCTGACCCCCATGCCTGGCTAGCTGCTAGCCCCCCAGCCTTGGACCAGCATCCTGATGAGTCCTGCTTCCCAGTTCTTCCAGCTCCAGGGTGGGCAATGGAGATTCAGTTTTCTGCAATCATAGCTTGGATCTTGACATCTGCTACGAAAACTTCAAAACTCCCATCTTTGGACTTCCCTGGTGGCACAATGGTTAAGAATCCGCCTGCCAATGCAGGGGACACAGGTTCGACCCCTGGTCCAGAAAGATCCCACATGCCGCAGAGCAACTAACCCCATGAGGCACAACTGCTGAGCCTGAGCCCTAGAGCCCGTGAGCCACAACTACTGAGACCGTGTGCCACAACTACTGAAGCCCCCCGCACCTAGAGCCCATGCTCCGCATCAAAAGAAGCCACCGCGATGAGGAGCCCGGGCACCACAGTGAAGAGTAGCCCCCACTCCCTGCAACTAGAGAAAGCCTGCGTGCAAGGAAGACCCAACACAGACATTAATTAATTAATTAATTAATTAATTTTTTAAAAACCCAACTCCCATCACCTAGGCTAGAGCTGATCAAACATTCTCTCCTGCTTTCTGCCCTGCCAGTTGCTGGCTGTTTTCCTTCACGTGCTGTGGACCACACAGCTCCTTCCACCCAGAAAGCCTGCTCTTCTCCATCTCTGTCAGTGGAAACCTGGTCCATCCTTCTATGTCTAGTTGAACTGCCACCTCCTCCATGAAGTCCTCCAAAACTCCTCCTCAGGGGGCTGCTGTCTTTGGATTTGTCACAGTAGTGCTTACCTTTGATTGAAATACTTACTCTGTGCCAGGCACCATGTTAAACCCTTGGCAAGCGTTACCTCTTTTAATGCTCACAGTTACTCTGTGAGCTAAGTGCTTTTCTTAACCTTGTTTGCAAGTGAGATTCAGATTAAAGAAAGCTGCAGCCAGAATGCTCCTGGTTTAACAAAGATCAGGTAAGATCATCCCTCTGCTCAAATCCCTCCAATGGCTTCACATCTTCCACTGGATTCCTAGAAGGAACTACAAGGTCCTACAAGGCTATTTATGAACAGACCTCACCCTTTACTCTCTTCATTGTGCCCCAGCCCACTGGCCTTCTTCCTGTTCCTCAGAGCACACCACACACATTCCTGCCTCTTGGCCTTTGCACTTGCTATTACCGCTGCCTAGAATACCCACTCTTCCATCCCTAGATCCTAGCCCTATGCCTTTTTAAATTCTTTTATTGCGGTAAAAATACCATTTTAACCATTCATTGGCATTAAGTACATTCACATTGTTGTGCAGGCATCACCTCTCTCCATTTCTAGAACTTTTTCATCTTCCCAACCTGAAACTCTGTACCCGTTTAACACTAACTCCCCAATTCCCACACCCCCCTCCATTCCCCTCAACCCCTGGTAACCACCCACCATTCTGTTTTCTGTCTTTACGAATTTGACTATTGTAGGTACTCCATATAAGTGGAATCATACAATATTTGACCTTTTGTGTCTGGCTTATTTCACTTAGCATAATGTTTTCAAGATTCATCCATGTTGTAGCATGTGTCAGAATTTCACTCTTCTTTAAGATTGAATAATATTCCATTGTATATATATACGTATTTTGCTTATCCATTCATCCATGGATGCACATTTGGATTATTTTCAGCTTTTTGGCTATGGTGAATAATACTGCACTGAATAGCCTGTGGTTTTTATCGTGCGGTTGCTGTAGTGTTTCTGTAATTGAATTTCCATCCGGTCTCTTTGACAAAAGTGGAAGTTTATAGAGGGAAACACAATGTGGCAACACTTTTATGCACCTCCACAGCACCACACACAGTGCTAGAAACGCTAGCTAGAGTGATCCGTTTACAAACACGAGGCTTGCTCTGCTCCTGGGAACTGGCCTATGACTTCCCTTCAAGTTAGAATAGTCGATGTATCTTTACCACAACCCATGAGGCCCTCAGTGATCTGGCCTGACTTCTAGATTGTGCCCTCTCTCCTTCCCTTCTAGTTACACTGATTTTACTGCTATATTCCTCAAATGCACCAGGTTGGTAATGGTCTCAGGGCCTTTGCAGATTTGCTGTGCCATTGCATCTCTTCCTCTAAACCTTTGCGTGCTTCTCTCCCTGCCATCTCTCAGGAACCAAATCAAATGTTCTTTAGAGAGAGCTTCCCTCACCAGCTGATCTATCGATAAAATACCAGAGATCGCCTCCATCATCTCCTTTTGCTTGATTTTTCTTCAGAACAGGTATCATTTTTGGTTTCCCTCTCTGGAATGTGAGCTCCAAGCAAGGAGGAACTTTGTAATTTTTTGTCTTCTGCATTATGCCCTGCCTCTGCTAGCACACACTTCTCTTTTTGTGAATCAGAAAACCGGTGCTCCTTCTAGGTTGAGGAATTTGAAAAAAGGGTGCCCATCTCCCCCGGGCCAAAGCAGAGCTAGCGGCGCCAGCACACATGTATTTCAGCTCCTACTTCTGCTCTACCGTATGAAGCTAAGCTGTGGCTCCTTCTAGGCCTGGAACACAGTAGGTGCTAAATAATTACCAGTTGAGCGAAGTATAGCAGCTGAGGTCGTGTATGGGAAAATCTTCCGTGTCTCTCTCCTCCCCACCCCTTCCAGCTCCCAGGAGGATCCTGCACAAAATTGGATTTGAGCTGTTTCTTATGTCTTACCTGAGTGATTTGTTGATCAAAGCTGCACACCAGCCGGTTCAGTCCTCAACAGAAACTCTAGCCCGTGAACCCAGCTTTAATCTCAGGGGTGCACTGGGCATGTGGTGGTGGGGCCCAGGGGTGGGTGTGAGGGATCCTCTCAGTGCTGTATCTCATGCACCAAGACAATACCATTGGAGACATGTGAGCAGCACATGAGCTCAGGCTGTTTTCCTGGGAAAACTGATCTAGTCATCAACTGAAATTGAACAAGAAATGTTGCTTTCATACCTAGACAAAAGCGTAATTCGAAAGGATACATGCATCCCTATGTTCATAACAGCACTATTCACAATAGCCACGACATGGAAACAACCTCAATGTCCATAGACAGAAGAATGGATAAAGAAGATGTGGCACATATACACAATGGAATATTACTCAGCCATAAAAATAGAATGAAATAATGCCATTTGCAGCAACATGGATGGACCTAGAGAGTATCATACTAAGTGAAGTAAGAAAGACACAAATATCATATATCACTTATAGGTAAAATCTAAAATATGACACAAATGAACACATCTACAAGACAGAAACAGACTCACAGACAAAGACAACAGACTTGTCTTGTGTCTTGTGGTTGCTGGGGGTAGGGGGTGGGGGAGGGATGGATTGGGAGTTTGGGATTAGCAGATGTAAGCTAGTATATATAGGATGGATAGACAACTAGGTCATATTGTATAGCACAGGGAACTATATTCAATATCCTGTGATAAACCACAATGGAAAAGAATATGAAAAAGAATATATGTGTATAACTGAGTCACTTTGCTGTACAGCAGAAATTAACACAACATTGTAAATCAACTGCATTTCAATAAAAGTTTTAAAAAATAAAATAAAAAAATTTTAATAATAAAATAAAATAAAAAGAAATGTTGCTTTCAGAATGAGCCGTCCTAGGCCTATTGTGGGCATTGAATGAGATAATTCGCATAAAGGGCTTACCGCAGATGCTGGCCTAATGTAACTGGTAACTGTGGGTGGAGTCCAGCACCCATAAGAGCACCGAGGAGGGATGAACAGGATTTCAGCTGCATGGCAAAAACCTCCACCTCTGGCCCGAGCCTCTCCGATCTCATCTGTCACGCTCCTTGTCACTCCCTCCGAGCCAGCCACACCCACCTTCTTCCTGGTCATTGAATGCGTTATGCTCATTCCAGACCCAAGGCCTCTCTGCCAGGAACGCTGTTTCCCCAGATCTTCCTCCACTGTTGCTCTCTCTCAGCTTTCAGATCTCAGCTTAAACATCCTCTCCTCACAGAGACCCTCCCTGACCACCCACCCAAAGTGCTCTCTTCTGTACTTTCCATTTTACTGTGTTCTCTTCATAATGCATATCCCTCTCGGTCATAGTTTTATGTATTTGCTTGTTGACTTGTTTATTATTGAGCTCCTCCAAATAGAAGGTCAGCTGCATGGGGCTGAGATCTCAACTGATCATTCTTGCTCTGTCCCCACGTCCTGGAACATACGTGCCTGGCACATAGGAAGTTTTGAATGCATACTTTTGATGAATGGTAAGTATCTCCTCTCTTCCCCCATCTTCCCATCTTTACTTCCTTTTCTTTCTTTTCTTTTCCTTTATTTTTATGATCTGCTTACTGTCTTGCTCATTCTTCAGTTTGCCACTTGTCATGAGTAACAGGCAGACCTTTCAGTCTCCCCAGGACATCCTTCAGCAAGAAGGGTCAATTGGAAGAGAGGCAACAAGACAGGTGCAGGCCATCAGCCTTCCTGATGGGGATAGGAAAACCTTTCCTACTAGATGTCCTTACCTTGGCTTTCTCAGTGTGGTTGGCCCCGTTTGTCAGGGGCTCTACCCTCTGGCTGGTCTGGCCTAGGCCTGAGCTGAGGAGGTGTGAAAGCGGAATGGATCAGCAAGTCAGGAGGTGTTGGCCTGATAACACTCTAACCTGATAACACTCTAACACTCTAACACCTCTAACACTGTTTAACCTTGGCCAAGTCCCTTAGCTACTCTGAGCCTCAGTTTCCTCATACATTAAACGAGGATAATCGTGACTCTGTAATGAAATAATTTCCAAGCTGGTGAAAGAGAGGTCAACCTGACTCTAAGGAAAAGCCAAGAAACTATGAGTGTTGGACTTCTGTGTGTGTGCAAGCCTGAAGCTTTGCTTCTGCTCTTCTTGGAGATTGTCAAGCTTGTCATACACGCTTAGAGAGTTCCCTGAACAGACTAAGCTCCCCTTAGCAGTGCCTTTCCTAAACAGTCACAGTGTTTCCAGTTACAGGGTGACTGTTTGATATGTGTCCTCCCCTGGACTGTGTCCTCCGCTGCACTGTGAGCACCACTGGCAGAGATCATCTTCCATTTGTTTGTTTTCCTCCCCAGCATATCCTCAATGCCTAATACAGTACCTGGCCCAATATAGGTTCTCAACAAACATTTGGGAAACGAATCACTCACCTCTTTAAAACCTGCACTCAGGAAACTCATTCACACTGGTGTCAGTGACCCACATTGCTCTACCAGGCTGATCATTGAACAAGGTTCAAACTTCTAAATATAGAGCAAGAGAACCCAAGTCCTGGAGCTGAAATTTCCCCACATGGCTCTGATAAGCCTGGATCAGTCCAGATTTTGCCCTTCCCTTCCTGTGCAGCTTCAGACCTGTCACTCCAATTCTCTAAGCATCACTTTTATCATTAATGGATCCAGGGATGTATGTGGTAACAGGAATTGGAGCTGTCTAGATAAATATAGAATATGGTTGCGTTAAATAAAGCCTTTGAACCAGATGCTTGTTGAGGTTTTTTTTAATTCTAAAATTCTGGGATTCAATCTTGCAAGGTAGTTTGCGAAAAGGGGAGCCAGACATGGTGGTTCAGTCCAGTGTGTGCATTTAGCAGCATTTCAGCTCCTGGTTTGAAGAAAAAGAAAGGGTTTGCAGGATGCCTATTTGAAATGACCTCTAGATAGAAAATTGCCTGTCTCTCGCTTGGAGTCTACTTTGTCAGTTCCACAGTGAGATGCCAATTAAACCTATCCTGCCAACTATAAAGCAATGCTACTGAATCAAGACAGTCGAGGCAGAAGGTGCCTCAGGTAGAATACAACGATTTGAAAGAGCAAACAAAGAAGGCCATATGTCTCAAAGAGCCAATATACTACGTCGTTGGATGGGTACATCTCAGAGTATGAGTCAGAAGGGTCAGATGCACATATCAGACGTAGAGGGAGCCACCCTCCTCCTGGCACTGCCGCTAAAATAAATATCAGGGCTTCCTGTTTAATTACTTTTCATTTTTGCATAAAAGAAGAAAGTTGTACAAAATACAAACAGAGAGGTAGTAGGGTGCAGTGGAAAGGGACTTCCTAGAAGTCTGAGGCTTATGGAGAAGTGTCATTGTCTGGGGGCACTTCTGTAATATAAAGGGTTGGGTACTCTATAATCCAGTGGTCTTAACTTTGGCTGCACATGGAATCACCTGGGGACCTTTTAAAACGCTGGATGCCCACCCGGCACCCCAGACCAGTTAAGTCAGAACCTCTGGAGGTAGGACTCAGCCATTCCTAGGTGATTCCAAGCTTGAGCGAACTATTGCTCCGTGGGTTTCAGCTCGAAAACCCTTTACACGGTTTCCTTTGGTCTAAGGGGCATGTCATTGGATGCTCCACTAGGTGGCACCTTCCAGCAAACTTCATCGGTCCGGAGAGGTCTCGTCCTAGTCTAACTGCAAGGAATGAATTCGGAAAGCAAGACTTGGTGGTCTTTACTGGCGACATCTACACTCTTGATGAGTGGCTGAACTTGTTTGTTAACAACTTGCCTGGTGAGCGCTGGAGCCACAGAATGTTAAATTTCATCCCTGCTAGGAAGCTGAGGCGTGGAGAGGGCGCAGCTTCATCCCTTACTACCGGGCTCACTCATTCACCAGTGCACCCTGGTCTCTTCCCCCTAATCAGTCGAACAGGAACACCACCGCCCTCCACTCCCCACCCGCACCTCCCACCCTCGCTCAGAAGTCCTCCATGAGTCCCGTTATTGGCAGTAGTGAACATCTGTTGTTCTTTTTTAAATTTATTTTTGGCTGCATTGGGTCTTCCTTGCTGCGTGCAGTCTTTCTCTAGTTGCAGCAAGCAGAGGCTACTTTTTGTTGCAATGCGCGGGCTTCTCATTGCGGTGGCTTCTCTTGGTGTGGAGCATGGGCTTTATACGCGAGTTGTGGCACGGGGCTCCGTAGTTGTGGTTTGCAGGCTCTGTAGTTGTGGGGCAGGAGCTTAGTTGCTCCACGGCATGTGGGATCTTCCCGTACCAGGGCTCGAACCCGTGTCCCCTGCATTGGCAGGGTGATTCTTAACCACTGCGCCACCAGGGAAGTCCCAACATTTGTTCTTTTAATCTGGTCAGTTAACAACACCCTGATTATTCTTTGGGGATTTACCTTCCTGCATCTCAGCTGGGAGGTTGGATCAGAGCTGACTCCACCCTCAGCTTCTGGCTGAGCCAATCACAGTACGCTCTCTGCTCCTGCTACAGTGATTGGTCCAGGGATGGATACGTGACCTACCCAAGGCAAAATATAATAGAACAATCGCATTTGAACTCTGTGGCTTTTATCAGGATGTAGTGGTCCCTTCCAGACCCACCATGAGGAGTGGACTGGATGTCTTACCCTTGTTCCTCGCTGCCCCAGGGATGCTATATAGCATACATCAGTGGGCTTCCCTGCCTTCTGTCTTCCTGTTGGGGTTAGCCCTTGCGGAGCCAGGGCAGGATACCAAAAAAAGGGAGCAGAGTCAGGTCAGGGTGTTTCTTTTCCCAGCTTCCTTACTAGGATGATGTCACAGGCTGGCTGCGTCCACCACTAAAGACCACAGCTGCTGTCAGGCAGGCCTCCCTCTCTGGATTCTGAGAACTGCCCTCCCCTCCCTCTTCAGGCCAGGGCTGGACAGCACACCACTGATTCTAGCCCCAGGGTACTGCACTGTTCTTTGTTGTTACCCTATACCCTTCCCATTGTCCTCTTAGTAAACGCGGCTCACATTTCCCAGCGTGGGGGAACTATGCATTTTCTGCTGAGACCCTGACTGAATCAAGTGGAGAAGCTTCCAGAGAACCTGAGAACAGCACCAACACAGAGGAAAGTGGAGCTGAGAGATCACCCAGTTACCCAAGCCAACACGTGATGTCATCCCTGCCTCCACTCTAGCTCACCTCCCACATTCAAACAATTACCTAATAATGCTGATTTTATTGCCTAATACATTTTACATGTAGCCCTTCCCCTCTAGGCCTACTGTATGAGACATATTTCAGGTGTCTGCAAGAAGAATCCCTGATCAAAACTGTCTACCTCGGGCTTCCCTGGTGGCGCAGTGGTTGAGAGTCTGCCTGCCGATGCAGGGGACGCGGGTTCGTGCCCCGGTCTGGGAAGATCCCACATGCTGCGGAGCGGCTGGGCCCGTAAGCCATGGCCGCTGAGCCTGCGCGTCCAGAGCCTGTGCTCCGCAAGGGGAGAGGCTGCAACGGTGAGAGGCCCGCATACTGCAGAACAAAACAAAAAAACTGTCTACCTCAAATGGCCAAATTCTCTACCTTGTGGACCCTCATCTATGGGCTGGCCCTTGGCCTATGAGTTACCTGACCCGGATCAAAAGGATGAGCAGAGCCACTCAGATTCTGTCTCAGAAATTGGAATCGAGTGGCACAGAGGGAAGAAGGCAGTTGGTCGTGGTCCCTGAATGAGGAAGTTCAGGGGGCATCAGGGTGGAGATTACATTTTGGGCACACACAAGGAGAAGTTACGGGGAAGCAGAAACCATCAATAACACAGGAAATGCATTAGTTAAGAAAAAGACAGTGGAGCAGAGGTGCAAGGAATAGAGATGCTAAGAGAGTTAATTATGAAAAATAACTGCCCCGGCTCCTGTTTTCCTAGTTCAAGTCCTTGTTTCTGGGATGCCTGCCCGGATCCGGATCCCTGCCCTAGGGCTTCTGTGGGGTTTCCTGTTGTATAACTTTTCCTTGAAGTTATGAGCGAGCTTCTGTCCCTTATGATCAAAGGAGGCTTGGCCTTGATACCCTAGTCTCAGAGTCCAAGTTAAAGCCTTTACCATCTGCCACTTGAATTATCACAGTAGTCTCCTAACTCCTCCACTGCTTCAGTCCTGAATCTCTTAAGGTCCATCCTCCCCACGCTAGTGACTATTCTGGTACACAGACTTGCCGTGTTGCTTCCTGCTGGCGATCTCCCCATCGCCTTCACAGTACAGTTCACGTTGCTGGCCTTGAACTCTGTGCAAAACTGCTAGTAGTTCCTTACCTTAACCCTGTGGTCTCTCACCCCCATGCCCTTGCTCATGCTGTTCCTTCTTCTAGGCTGCCCTTCACATCCTTCTCTCCAGATGCATTCTCAGCTGGCTTGACTGTCATCTGCTCTTCCCTCACCTCCTTACTGACTCCTTCCTCCTGCCACCCAGTGGAGCTAAGAGCCCATACTACTAGGTTAATTTTCCCCACACTACTTGTGTAATTTCTATTTTAGCATTTACATATTGATAAAGATGATGGGGATGCTGTTAGCTAACTTTGATGGAGCTCTTCTTACATACCAAACTCTAAGTTAGCATTTGACAAACATCCTCTCTTTTAATCCTCACCAAAACCCTCTGAGGTAGGTTTGATTATTATTCCTATTTTTCAGAAGAGAACACTGAAGCAGAGAGGTGAAGTGACCTGCCTAAGTAGGAAGGGGTAGACTCAAGTCTACTGTTCATTTCTTTGCTTTTTAACAGGAGCTTTATTGAGATGTAATTCACATGCCATTCATTTCACTCACCCATTTCAAGTGTCCAGTTCAATGGATTTTAGTACAGTCACAGAGCTGCGGGTAGCCACCACCACAATCAGTTTTAGAATGTTTTCATCACCCCAGGAAGAAACTCAGACCCATTAATTAGTCATTTTTTGCTGCTACTCTTAGCAGCTGGCATGGTGCCCAGCACGTGGTGTCTGTTCAACCAGCACTCTTTGAAGAATGGATGGCTGTTCTACGTAAGAGGATGGTGGAAAGTGCAGAGAGAGCCTGTTTGTGCAATAACAACACTTGGGAATAGGTATTATTGTATCCATAATAGAGAGGAGAAAGCCAAGGCTTGGGATTTTATCAGTCTGCCTAAAGTCATACCACTTGTAATCACCACCATCTTAACATTAAGTAATCTACCACCACCTGTAATTGAACCATGTCTGGGTACCATGTTAAGTTCTTTATGTCCATCACCCATTTTTGTCATTTAGTCATTCATTCGATTGTTATTTATTGAGGACCCACTACACGCCACGCACTATGACAAGTGCTAGAGTTTCAGTGGTGGGCAAACAGATTAATCGTGGTCTCCTGGGGCTCACAGTCCAGCAGTAGAAAAGGCATTGTAAAAAAGGAACATACAAATAACAATTGTATTTGGTGGGAGGAAGGAGAAAGGTTCTCAATGGCTGTTGGGGGCAGAACTGATATCTTAATAGTGTTGGAATCCAGTCCAACAGTCTTAGGCCATTCTAATGGGATATTTGTCTTGCCAGTGTCTCTCTGGGCAGTGCCTGTCCCTGTAGGAGGTCTGCAGTAAACAGGTCCCTGCCACTTACCCTGGGAGGCCTAAATGCATGGGCATATACACACACACACACACACACACAGAGCTCATACCCCAAGCTGCAGGGAGAGCTAGGAGAGAACCAATGCAGTCAGCTTTGCAAAGGCTCTCTGTCCTCGGCTGGGGGATGTGAGTTTCAAGAGCACTTTCTATACACTGTGCTGCACTTTGCTTTTATCATGTAAGTGATCCTGGAGATCTTGCCATAAAAATACAGAGAGATTGTCCCATTCTTTTTTTCCAGTTGCAAAGTACTCCACAGTGTGTGAATAAACCAAGGTTCAACAGTTCCCCAAATCTCAAAAGGAGATTTGAAGTTGTTTTCAATTTGGGGCTATTAATGTCATGATGAATAACCTTGTGCCTACCTTGTTCTGTAGCGTGGAGGTGAATCTTCAGAGGAAATCCCTAGAAGTAGGATTTGCTGGGTCAAAGGGTAAATGCATCTGTAGTTTTGAAGGATATTGCTAAATTCCCCACCATAGGGGTCCAATCTTTTTGCACTCCCATCAGCAGTGTATGACAGCACCTGAATCTTCACAGCCTAGGTGTACATAATATTTTTTTTAAAGTACTCATTCTATATAAAAACCTACACTCCCAAATTCTCTTAAAAACTGCAAGATCTGGCAGCACTGGACCTGGCTTCCTACATGGTCATAATAAACCGGGGCTGAGTGGTCACTGAGGCCAAGTTGACACTACAGTCCTTGTGGGTCTTAGAAGTTTCAACTCCTGATTTGGTCCAGCCCCATCATGATGAAGATGAGTTCCACACGTTCCTAGAGAAAACTGGGGACTAGAACCCAGCTCTCCAACCTCCCAGTCTATTACACCATGTGGCCCCCGAAGTAAGTAAAAGAGGGGTGAGTAGCAAGGGAGGGTAAGCATATAAAAGCACTGACAATTCAGCATTAAAATGGAATTTTTTTTTAGCATTTACTTAGCTTAGTAAATATATCACGCCACTCTGTAGTTGATTAAACTGTGACTAATCCACGCAGAGCAGAGTGACAAATTGGTTTCTGTTTCTTCTGAGCAATGAAAATGAGGGCTGATGTCACAGCAGAAGGATTCAGGTTATATACTATTCATTCCCTCATTCATCAAACGCAAACTGTGTGCCATCCCTTGATCCAGGCACTGAGGGTTCAAAGATGAACAAACATTTAAATACAGGGATCTGAACAGACAACTATGTAAAAAGTTGATATAAATTGTTAAGTGTCTTATTGGAGCAATGTACAGGCTGCCATGAGAGCCCAGAGGAGGGAACCTCTCATTTTTCTCAGGGGCCCATGGGAGAGGTCACCGGGAGGTGATGTTTGGGTGGATCTTGAAGGCTGTGTAGGAGTTTGCTAAGAAAAAGAAGGAACATCAGAAAGAATTTCTTGAAGATAAACAATGTTCAAGGACAAGATTCTTCCTCAGAAAGTAGCAGAAAACCAGTTCAAAAAAGATGTGGGTACAGCAGAAACTAATACAACATTGCAAAGCAATTATACTCCAATAAAGATATTTTTTAAAAAGATGTGGGTGATAAACAAATAAAGAGAAAAAGAAGGAAAGAGCATATATCTGGAAAAGACAAAATCTCCAGTTTGAAGAGATACATGCATCCCAATGTTCATAGCAGCACTGTTTACAATAGCCAAGACATGGAAGCAACCTAAATGTCCATCAACAGATGAATGGATAAAGAAGATGTGGTATATATATGTATTTATTGGAATATTATTCATCTGTAAAAAAGAACGAAATAATGTCATTTGCAGCAACATGGATGGGCCTAGAGATTATCATACTAAGTGAAGTAAATTAGAGAAAGACAAATATCATATCTCTTATATGTGGAATCTAAAAATATAATATAAGTGAATGTATTTACAGAACGGAAATAGACTTAGAAAACAAACTTATGGTTTCAAAAGGGGAAAGGAGAGGGGAGGGAGGGATAAATTAAAAGTTTAGGATTAACATATACACACTACTATATATAAAATAGATAAACGGTAAGGACCTACTGCATAGCACAGGGAATTATACTCAGTATCTTGTAATAACCTATAATGGAAAAGAATCTGAAGAATGTATATATATGTAAAACTGAATCACTTTGCTACACACCTGAAACTGACACAACATTGTAATCAACTATACTTCAATAAAAATAAAATTTTTTTAAAAAGAAAAAGGAAAGAAATTTATACCTTATTTAGCTGAAAAGTCAAGGGTAGTTTGCCTTCAGGCACAGCAAGATCCAGGTATTTAAAGGATGTCATCAAGTCCCAGAAACACTCTCAAGTCTGCTTCATCTTTATATGCTCTTTGCCCTCAGGCGGCTTACTCTCTCCAGGTGACAGGGTGCCTGCTGGTAGCTCCAGGTTTACATTATCTTGACAGCTAGGAATGCCAGGGGAAGCTGACTTCTTTTTTCAAATAGCTTCACTAAAAATCCCAGGACTGAGTCTCACTGGCTCACCCCTGCCCCAAAGGAAAACCATAGGAAGGATAGACAGATGCAGGCTGGGCAAGACCCCCAGATCTCGAAGCAGTGGAGGATGGGGAGGGCAACTGTCTCATGAGGGGTGGAGGAGCCTCCAGATAGTTGAGTTGGATATACTTCACTGTCTCAGAGACCAGAAAACAAGCACTCAAGCTTTCTAGACTACAAAGATTGAGGAAGGAGGAGCAGGAATTGGAATGCAAGTCTCTTAGGACAAACGACTTCTTCATTTTATTGAGGAGGGAATTAAGGCTCAGAAAAGGGAAGTGACTTGTCCACAGTCACACAACGAGATGGTGGCGGAGTACAGGAGGAGTCCTGGCGCCCTGAGTCCCAGGACCTTTATGTGGTGAGCAGTCACACATCTGAGTATGCATCAAGGTCTTGGAGAGGGATGTACACATTTCCAGGAACCCCTGGGATCACTCACCTTGTGGCAGACACCACAGCCTACTAGCACAGGTGGTACTGTCTATCCCAGATATATGCCTAATATTTGACCCTGGGCCTCATAATATCATTGCAACAGGCTCCTGGGCCCCAGGGCACCAAATGGCTCAAGGATATTGTTATAGGCTGAATTGAAGCCCTGACCACCCAGTACTTCAGAATCTATATTTGGGGACAGGGCCTTTCAAGAGGTAATTAAGTTAAAATGAGGCCCTTAGGGTAGGTCCAAATCCAGTGTGACTGGTATCCTTCTAAGAAGAGAAAAATTGGATATAAAGAGAGACACCGGGGATGGGTGCACAGAGGAATAGCCATGTGAGGACACAGCAAGAAGGTGGTCATCTGCAAGCCAAGGAGAGAGGCCTCAGCAGAAACCAAACCTACCAACACCTTGATCTTGGACTTCCAGCCTCCAGAAGAAGATAACTTTCTGTGTTTAAACTACCGACTCTGTGGTACTTTGTTATGTCAGCCCCAACAAACGAATACAGACACCAAGTGCTACAGAGAGCAGTTAAGAGTAGGGACAATCGAGACAAACAGAAACTAAGGGAACAAGAAGGGGTGGGGATGAGGGCAACTGAGGGTGAAAATGGGACAGGGAAGGGGGAGGAGTTTGAATGTTGTGGGAACAGAGATACTCAAGCCAGAAAATTCAGTCAACATCCAGTTTTCTATAGTAATCACCCAGTTTGTATGGATGTTTAAAATTTTTATTTTCAGCAATGAGGTGTGCATATGATCATAAAATTAAACAGTTCAGAGAACTTATAAACAGCAGCTGCCTTCTCCCCCCAACACCACCCCCCACCCATGTCCTATTCCCCAGAGACCAACCTTTATTAAACTGTTCCTGCTTTTAGCCTTGGCTAACATTTATTGAGTGTGTGCCATGTGTGTGTCAAGCCCTGTGCTAATCCTTTTATGTACATTGTTTCCCTAAGTGCTCATCATAACCCCATGAGGTAGGTACCATCATTATGCCCATTTTACAGATGGGAAAACTAAGGTGTAGAGAAGTTAAGTGATCTGTCCAAGGTCACACAGTTGGTAAGCAACAGAAATGGAATTTCATCTCGGGATGTTAGATCCGGACACCTGAGGGCTCCTAATCGTCGTCCTCTGGTTGTTTCTGTCAAAGCTTTATTACCTGTGCTCCTTGATTTATCAACTCTAGACAGTATCTATTGACTTCTTAATGTGATTAATGAGGATTTAGTTCACTTACCCCTTCTGCCTTCTGCCTACAAATCTTCGATAGACATGTTGCAATATTTAGTTCTCTTGTGGGTACCTTTGGGGCTTTAAATAATACTCATTAACCTTAATCTTTCAATCCCAATCTCTACAAACATTTGTTGATGGGCTGTGTGGGGTCACCTGCGAGTTGGGTGATGGAAAGTCCATCCCAAATTTTGCTTGGATCCATTCCCATCCGCTGTAGCACCCAGCAGGTACTTGTTAAATATCTGTGCGATAGAATAAATGCAGGGAAACTTAGTACCAAAGGTGGGAGGTGACCAGGCAATCAGCCAGGGGAAGGACATGATAATTGCAGCCTGCAATGTCAGCCTGACTTCTTTAGAGACACAGTCTCCCACTGAGGAGGGAACAAGGAACTATAAAATGGAAATTGAAGGAGAATCGCTACAGAGCCGCTGTCAGGAAGCACTTCCCGCGTGGGAGACAGCGATGACCTCGCTGCAAGGTTGTCTGGGCTCACACACCTGAGCCTCTCCTGCCAGCTTGCGGGAGGCCACCAGGGCACTCACACAGGCCTTTGGCCATCTGCCCCTTGTGGGAAACGTGGGGTTTTCTGCTAGCACCAGTTCCACAGTGGGCTTTCCGAAAGGGGTGTCAGGGGTTACAGCCTGGGGAGGCTTCTCCCATAGACTGGAGAATCTGGGCCCGCATACCTGTGAAGAGCCCAACAGGTGATGCTAAAGGCCACCTGCCTTAGGGCCTTTGATGCTCTCCTTCTGCCTGTAGCACCCCCTCCCAGTTAGCCTAGCTAATTCTTACTCATCTTTTGCACCTCAGGACAGGGGATGCGGTCTAAAGGAAGCTTTCCAGATCCCCCCAGCTGGGTCACATCCCCTATTACATATCCTTTAAGTATTTTCCCTCCATAGCACTTAGCACAGTTGTAGTTTTACATTTACTAGAGTCATTACTTGTATAAAGTCGTCCTCACCCACTAGATTGGGACCATCTCTGCTCACTACTGTATCCCCAGCACCTTGCACAGCACCCAGGACACAGTAGGTACTCAGTAAGCATTTCTTGAATGAATGAATGAAAGAGTGAATGGATGAGCCTTAAACTCCTTAAGTCAAATGGTTCATTTATGGGAGGTTTAGCTTCCTCAAAATCCAGCATCTTTCTTGCTCCTAGAAAAAAGAGGATGAGGCTTTCAGACACTAACCACCCCTGTTCAGTCTCATGATTTGCCTTCTGAAAATGCAGCGACTCTCCAATAACTCCCATTAATTCTTGGGGGGCATCCTCCCAACCTCCCGAATACACACACATTTCCTTTCTCTCCGTGGCTCCTGCCCTCTTCTGGTCTCTTCACTTTCACCTCCTACTTCAGTGATTCTCAGCCCTGGCTGCGGCTGACTGACCAGGGAACGGTATTAGACATTCAGATGCTTGAGTTTCTGATTCAGGGACAGTAGTCTCCTCACTGGTCTCTCAGGGCTCCAGGTTTGGGGTCCTCAATCCACTCACCATGAAGCAGCCTGCCAGAGAGATCTTTCTAGAATGAAAGCCTAATTATGCTATGCTTCTGCTTAAAACTCCCTCCTGCTTCCCACTGCATTCAGGACAAACTCCAAACTTTTGGAGAGCCTCCCAAGCCCCTGTTCCCCAGGCTTACCTCCTTGTTGGCCTAAGGGCCTAAACAGGCTGGGCCATAGTCTTTCCTTCCTCTAAGTCTCGGCACAACTGCTGCCCTGTCCAGTGTTAAAGAAAAATTTATTCTGACACTTGTTAAACTGATAAGGAAGACTGTATTCAGCACTTATTGCAGTAGGGGTGTTGCAACAGGGGAGAGAGGTAGGGCTCGACTCACGATACAACAGGCAACTGGGAATTTATAAACAATGAGCAGAGCAAAGGGGTCAATGGATGGAAAATTATTAAGAGGAGGCGGCAAGGGTAGGGGGATACTTGCTAACCTGGCCTAACGGGATTCTCACTAAAGTCAGGCCAAGGGCTTAGACATCAAGGGTGAGGGATGAGGAATTTGATCAGATCTCAAGGGTGACTTGGCAGGAGTCTTTGCTAAGACTGGGCTGGGTGGACCAAAGACAAGATGGGGGCCAAGGTCACGGGGCCTGACGAAAGTTTGGTCAAGGAGAGAGCCTTTGTCACCAGCAACATTTCACTGCTCTCTGTTCCGTGTCTGACAATGCCTGCTTCTCCAAGTTTCCGAAGAGCTGCCTCTCAGAAGTCTTATCTGACACTCCTCCACGGGACACCACTCTCCACCTGTCTGGTGTGAGCATTTATTACATCTTGATCTGTTTACTAGCCTGCTCCTGAGTTTGACTGTGAGCAACTTGAGGGCACAGACGGTATCTTGAATCTCCAGTGCCTAACAGTGTTGGGCCCTCAGTAAATATTTGCTGAACTAATACAGCTTGATGAACACAACTCTCAGGGATCACTACTCTGCTCTGAAAGGATCAACGGCTCTGCTTGGCCTGCATCAGTGGTTCTTAGCCTTCAGTGAGCGTCAGAATCATCAGCAGGGCTTGTTAAGCACAGAGTGCTGGGTCCCCCCTCCAGAGCCTCTGATTCAGTAGGTCAGACTGGGGCCCAAGAATTGGCATGTCTAACGGCAGGTGAAGCTGCTGCTGCTAGTCAAGGGGGGGCTTCGCTAATCACTGACCTACAGGATTGGAGCTGATATCATCCCCAAGTGAGGTGCATCACACTTTTTTTAAAATCCAAAGATAAGAAGATTGAATAAGCAAATTTCAGGGGAGGCGTGAAGCAGATATGATCCCATGATCTAGTGACCTCCTTCCCTGCCTGAAGTATAAGATTCTCTTTTTCCCTCTCCCTCTCCCTCTCTCTCGTTTGCAGGCTGGAGTGATAGCTCAAGATTTCACTTCCTTGTCCCGTGCTTCATCTGCCGTGGGAGGGCCTGCCTTCCAGCCCCCTCTGCCGGGCCCGGTGCCAAGGCTGAGAGAGGGGACTGCAGCCCCCAGGATGCTGACTGGCATACCAATGCAGGGTACCTCTCCCATCTCAGCCCCCACGATCGGCTCTTGCTGCAAATGGATTCAGGGGGCAGAGACAGCCGGATAGGGCTCGTGACCCGAGCAGGCTGCCCACAATGACTCTACCCAGCCCCAGGGGGGCCAGGGTGCTACTGCTTGCAGGGCACGTGGACAGAGCTGGGATGTGCAGCCTGTGGTCCTCACACGTGTGTGTGAGGCTTTCGGAGGGTGGGGCAGAGTCAAGTGTGGAAGAGAAAGGGGGCCGTGCCAGGAGCCAGGGCTGGGGGCCAGCTCTCCCCACATTGCCAAGTGCCAGGGAGGAGCTCCTTCAAAGGTTAAATTTGAATTTGCCCTTCCAGGTCACAATGAAAGAATATTTGTCAAGACAGGAAGTTAGAACATGTTTGTTTGTTTGTTTTGTTTTGTTTTGTTTTGTTTTTTTTACAGTTTGTTACCTTAATTTCTATCGTCTAACTATTCAGGCATGTGCTATGTGGGCCTCCATTTATACCCTTGCTCAGGCCCTGCAAACGTTTGGGATGGGCCTGACTGTGGGAGTGACAGGGTAAGTGAGCAGCCTGTGGAAGTAGAACTGTTCCCCAGGGCCAGAATCATCACCTGGAAGCCCCAGGTACTCCTGCCTTCCTTGGGACTGGCCCGTACCCCTCAAAAGCACCTGGAGAGATTTCACCCTGGAGGTATGGGTGAAAACAGGTTCCACACTTAAATGACAACAACTTTGTCTGCTCACTGAGATCAAGGAAGGGGCCTGGACCTGGGAGGTTTAGATCTGGCGTTCCCATCAAGTTGGCAGATGCTGGGCAGGGGTGCAGAGTCAGACAAACCTCAACACTGCCACTCCCCAGATATATTTCTTTGGGCAAGTCACCGCTCTAAACATGTTTTCTTGCTTGTTAAATGGAGGTAGCTGTAGTGCCTACACACAGAGGGATTACGTCAAAGCCTTTAGTGCGGGTGGGTACTTAGTATTAGCTGTTATTTGGGATTTCCTGGTTTAGTCCATCCCTATTTGATGTGGCTTCCTCCCCAGTCAACCCCACCATTGGCAGAGTTTGACAAGTTGAAAAAGTTTGCCCTCTGGGTTCCTGGCTTTCCCTTTGGACATTCTTTGTGTGTGGGCACCGCCCTGAATTCATTTCAGGGGCCCGCAATGCTCATCTTACAGATCAGGCATTCTTATCAATGCAGAGCCTTAGGTTCCTGCCTCAGAGATTCTGATTCACCAGGTCAGGGCTGGGTCCAGGAATCTGCATTTTAATGAGCTCCCCATATGATTCTCAGAAAAGAGGCATCTCTTGGAGAAACACTGTGATTGAGAAAGTAGACTGCAAGGCCAAACCAAGAGCAGCCTCTGGGAGACAGGTTCCTGTTCAATTTGAAGCACTTTTCTAAGAGTCAAAGCTGCCCAAGCATGGAATCAGCTGCCCTAAGAAGTGAGCCCCCGTCAAGAAAGGTGTGCAAGAAAATGCCAGATAAATACCTGACAGAGTTAGACAAGGACTCAAACCTTAGCACAGGAATTGGAGTTTATGGCCGTGAAAATCTCTGAGATTCCATCTTCTTTTTCATGTCAGGAAGTGCTCTGTTAGTCCTTCATACCGTGTCACCATGCTCCCTTTCCCAGTGCAATCTGGGTTCGAGTCTCATGCTCGAGAATGGAAGGAATGCGTTTGTGTCCTGGACAGGAAGCTGGCGAGGAAGTTCATTCCAGGCTGCCCCACTCAACTGTGCCGACAGAGGGACCCCTCATCTCGACTTCTGGGCAGGAAAGCCCTGTCTCCGGCCTCTTGTACCCCCTGACCCCCCGCCTCTCCCCCTTCTCCATCCCCACACGTGGTTTAGAAAAGGAGCTGGATGCCAGGGAGGCTGTGGAGGCAGTCTGAGACTGTGCTCAGGAAAGGACTGGGAGACGCCGAGCTGCAGTGACTGTGCCTAACGCCGCGCGTAATCACCGCCATGTGTCTCTGCCAAGAAATCATGTGCGCTTCAGTGCAGCCCCCGGAAACTCCCCCGTCAGGACCCTCTGAGCCGAAGACAAATGGACAAGTTAGGAGAGTGATGAATTCTGCTGTCCTTCTGTTGTCAGACGCCCCTTGCAGCAAAGCAGCTCAGCTGGGGACAAGGGCAGAGGGCACCCCCAGCAGTCAAGTTCTGGGGGACTGGGGTGTGTGGTCACCCCCCAAGTACATTCTCTCCAAGAAGGGCCTAGCCAGTCATTTGTTTGAGCAGATGGGTTGACGTGTCATTTCTTAAGGAGCTGAGACAGTAGTCAGGGGAGTGGGAGAGCAGGAGGTTCTTTTATCTGCTCATCTGGCCACCAACTGGCAATGAGAGGCCCACACCCCACCTGTGTCTGGCCCTAGCCTAGCTCCCCAGATGTCTAAACCTGGCTAGCTCTCTTCTCACCAGTGTTCTAGAAGCCAGCAGAAAGTATTCCCCCAACCTGAGCTCCGCAGGTGTCCTTGGAGACATAATACCTCTGAGCCAAAGGTGAGCATTTCCTCCTGGGACAGGGCCGCTCTCCCCATTCAAGGGCCCTGAATCTGTCTCTTCAGGCCCCTGACACCTTTGAAAAACTGTTGTAGGAACGATGGCCACATATTGCGCACCTACTACGTGCCACAGTGCAACGAAGAGTGCCACGTGCATAACCTCAACTGTTCCTAAACATAAAACTATTAGCTCCTTGTTGCAGATGACAAAAGTAAAGCACAGGGTAGTTACGTGACTTGCCCAGGTCTGTGTGACTTTAAAATCCACAATCATTTGGGTTGGCAGGGAGAATGACAGTGAATAAGCATGTGGACTCCGAATCAGACCTGCTGTGGACAAATCAAGGCTCTGGCTCCTACTAGGTATCAGGAGGGTTACTTTAACCTCTCTAAACCTTAATTTTTCTCTCTGTTAAATGGGAAGAGTAATAATAATACCTACTTATTTATATTTGTGGTGGGCAGAATAATGGTCCCCCAAAGGTGTCCATATCCTAATCCCTAGAGCCTGTGAATATGTTACCTTACATGACAAAAGGGATTTTTGCAGGTGTGATAAAGTTAAGGACCCGGACATGGGGGCACTATCCTGCATTATCTAGGTGGGCTCCATATGATTTCAAGGGTCCTTCCAGGAGGAAGGCAGGAATGTTAGAATCAGAGAGGGTGAGAGAGAGATTTGAAGATGCTGTGCTGCTGGCTTTGAAGATGGTGGGAGGGGCCATGCAGGCAGTCTTTAGAAACTGGAAAAGGCAAGGAAACAGATTCCCTTCTAGAGCCTCCAGAAGGAACACAGCTCTGCTGACACCTCGATTCTAGCCCAGTGACAGCCATTTCAGATTTCTGATATCCAGGACTGTGTTGTATGTTTTAAACCACTAAGTTTGTGGTAGCTCGTTACTGCAGCAATAGGAAATTAATAAAGTATTACTATGAGTTTAAAACATTAGTAAAACAGGGCTTTCCTGGTTGGGCAGTGGTTAAGAATCCGCCTGCCAATGCAGGGGACATGGGTTCAAGTCCTGGTCCAGGAAGATCCCACATGCTGTGGAGGAACTAAGCCTGTGAGCCACAACTACTGAGCCTGCACTCTACAGTGCGTGTGCCACAACTACTGAGCCCGTGTGCCACAACTACTGAAGCCTGTGCGCCTAGAGCCTGTGCTCTGCAACAAGGGAAGCCACCGCAATGAGAAGCCTGCGCACCGCAAAGAAGAGTAGCCCCTGCTCGCCACAACTAGAGAAAGCCTGCCCGCAGCAACAAAGACCCAACGCAGCCAAAAATAAATAAATACATAAATTAAAAAAAGAAAGTTAAGGACTAGTAATAACCAATTAGAAAATGTAAAAGAAAAAAATTCTATTCATAATAGCAAATCTATATGAAATTGGGATTAAAAAAAATTAGTAAAACGACAGATACATGGGGTTGGTTTTATAAAAGTTCCCTGTAAATGCCGCCTCCTGGTTTTACTGTAAGCTTCTTAGTATCTTACACATCATTGTATTCCAAACATAATTTGTTATAACGCTTGGCACATAATAGGTGCTTTTAATATTTGGTGGACGAATGGTGATTGAATTCACTAAAAAGCGGGGTTGGGGGCAATTCCTGGAAATGCTGGTAAAGACCAGAGTTCTGCATATGGAGTATGAGAGAAACTATGACAGTGATTGAAGTGGTCCCAAATTTCACTCTGGTTAAGGTATTGATGGCTCTGATTCAGATCCTGATGGCTCTCTACACAGAGTGACACATTAAATAATTAGCAGTCTTTACCAAGGATTTTACTAGGTATACCTTGATACAGAGAAGAGAGCAGCTCCAGACTCATGTTCTACAGGAAGTCCTCACTCTAGCACATTGTGATAGGTGTTCGTTGGAACTCTTGGTTACATGTGGTAGGAATCCAAGTCAAATGTACCCAAGAAATAAACAAACAAATTCAGTAACCAAAAATGTAAAAACCAAACACGACCTGAATTTATTGGCTAACATAACTGAAAAACTCTAGAAGTAGGTCTAACTTCAGGTACTGTTGGATTCAGGCATTTGAATGATGTCATCAGGATTTGTTCTCACTACCTCTTAGCTTTGCTTTGCTTTGTGTTGACTTCATTTTCAGGCAGGCTCTGCCGCTGTGTAGACCCCAGAAAATCGAGACTTGCATGTTACCAGCTTAGCAACCTCCAGAAAAAGAGCCTCTCTTTCTCAGCAGCTGTAGCAAAAGTCTTGGGATGGATTCGGATTGCTCCAACTTGAATCAGATGCCCATTCCTGAACCAATTATTGTAGCCAGGGAGCCAGAACATTCTGTGGTTAGACCTAGGTCACGTGCTGACCATGGAGATGAGACAATGTCACTAGAGCCACATGGACTGAGAGTAAGAGAGGAGTGGTCCCCAAAGGAGATGGAGGAGCTGTTAGCAGAGAATGGGAGCTGATGTTGGGCAGGTACAAACTACAGAACTTTCTTTCCCAAGATCATGTAGAGGATAGGAGGTAGAAAGAGTATTAAAACCCAGCCTCTTGAATCTCAAAGAAATCTGGTTCTTAAGTCAAATAGGCTAGAGTGTGAGGGCTGGATCTGCAGATAAAACTCTCAAGCTTCACTGGATTTCCTGGAAAAATAATGAGGAGTATGGGGGTGGAGAGCTGCAGAAACAGACACTTCCTGTTCTGACGAGAAACTCAGACTCTCAGAACTGGAAGGCCACCAAGTCTAACCTTTCCCTTCTCTTTACAACATCCTCTTCAGGTGGCTGGACAGCCTCTGCCTGGGTGCCACCAGGGACAGGAAACACACTCCTTTTTTGAGGCAGTCATTTTTTGATACTTCTGACCATTAAAAATAAATATCCCTATTTTGAATCCAAGCTGCCTTCCTGTAGCTTCTGTCTTCTTGTCCTGGGAGTCAAAGAGAACAAGTCAAACTCCTTTGGTATGGCCCAGAATAAAAAAGCATAGAGACTGAAGGTCAGAAGAACATGGTTCTGATGCAGGTCCTCTAGTAGGAAAGCAAGGAAAATGTGATCAAATGCAAGCACAAATGTGAAAATACTTTGCATGTCACAGATCATCATCATCATCTGTAGGCACTAAAGGTATTATCTGAATTTATTCCTTTTTTTTTTTTTTTTTTTGGGTTCGTGGGCCTCTCACTGTTGTGGCCTCTCCCATTGCGGACCACAGGCTCCGGACGCGCAGGCTCAGCCACCATGGCTCCCGGGCCCAGCCGCTCCGCGGCATGTGGGATCTTCCCGGACCGGGGCACGAACCCGTGTCCCCTGCATCGGCAGGCGGACTCTCAACCACTGCGCCACCAGGGAAGCCCTGAATTTATTCTTATAATAAGTATTTGAGATAAATACTATTATTATTTCCATTACACAGATGAGAAAACTGATGCCACCAGAGCTTAAGTCACATGTCCCAGGTCACACAGCTAATTTAAGCGGCAGAGTTGGGATGTGGATTCCAGTTCTGACTCTGCCACTTCAATTACTGTGGTTCCCACATGTTTCTCCTTATGCAACACATCACCTACAAGAAAGGTGCGACAGCGGGCATTGCTTTAATTGATTCAGCCTAAAGACTCTTGAGTTGCTGGATACATTTAGTTCTTCACTCTTTCATAAGGTTGCTGAGCAGTTCTTGGCTTCCCTGTCCTCTTTGTGGGATAGAGAAAGCCATTGAACGTGCAAGCGTCAGCCAAGAGCAGCCCCCCAGCCAAAGGCCCCCTTGTAGCCAAATGTCCTGTGGAAGATGTTTTCCCAAACAAATCCTTCCCTCATCCCTGGTCCAGAGATTAACCCACAGGCAGCACTCCAGATAGAGAGAAAAACGAAGGAGAAGGAAATGCATATTACAAGAGCATAAAAAGGACCAAGATCTGTTTACTCAGATTGGGAAACAGATTCCAGGAACAATGTGTCTGCTCCAGTGTAATTATCCTGAGAATAGTCGGCATTTTACTCAGCTCCAAAACTCATAAAGAGGCTTCAGAGAGACGGATGCTCTGGGAGTTGTGTTATCAAAAGAGACTTAAGAGGTAAGGTTTCTAGATCAAACTCAGCTCTTAACTGAATCAGCAAAAAAATAAATAAAAAGGGAGTTTTATGAAACAGGAGGATATATTTTGGATATGCAGATTGAAAAGAAAGGGTAGAAACTGACCCAGATACCTGGCAGAATATCTCTGCACTGCTGGCTAGTATTAGTGAGAGTGGAAAGAAATGAAGTTATTGGAATTATAAACCCCTAGCTTGGAAGAAACACGGAGCTTCCATCTGTTCTATCTTTTTCACATTTGATTCAACTTATTTTTTCAATAAATAATGATTAAGGCACTGTGTTAAGCTCTGGAGATGCAATAGAGAAGATAACACAGTCCTTCCTTCAAGGAGCTTACCATCCCCAAGTGCATCCCAGGTTTAGAGGCTCAAGCCCCTACCAGCCCAACTTAGCGGAAAGTGTCAATTCCCTACCACCACCCAACCCCATACTCCTCTTTATTTTTCTGGGAAGTCCCAGGGGGCTTAGTAGTTTAGTAACAGAGTCAACCTTCACATTTCAGCCTATTTGACCTTAGAACTGATAAGCTTGGGATTTAGGAGACTGGATTCCAGTCCTTTTTCTGCCTCCTACTCTCTATGTGATTTTGGGAAAGAAAATTCTATTCCTACATGGAAGGGAACGGAGCCTTGGGGAAGAATTTCCTCCGCTTGATTCCCAATCCCCACGATGTTTAAATCTTGATCCTTCCATCCACAGGCTGTGTGCCCGTGAGCAAGTTGTTTAACCCCACTGTTCTCAGTGTCATCATATGTAGAATAGGACTATGTTTTTGTTAAGATAAATGTATGTGAAATATTTACAATAGTGGCAGTTATATAATAAACATTCGACAGACATGAACTATTATTAGAACACTGTGGACAATTTTTCAAAGTATGGATCACCATTTATTATAAATTATTTATATGTTTAAGTGGCTCTTAGATTTATATCTGTCTCTCCCGTTAGACTGTAAACTCTATATGGGCTGTTTTACTTACTGTTGTATTCTCAGTGTCCACCTCGGTGACTGGCATATAATAGGAGCTCAATAAATATTTGTTTAATGGGTTAATCAATGAATGCATTTCTCCCCCAGTCCATCTCAGATTGCAGAGGAAAGAAGAATCTGATGGACTGCCAGAGCATCTGCCCCCCAAGGTTTTCTCAAATAAGTTCCAACAGCTGTTTGTGCTAGAGGCCACCATAAAAAGCATTCTTAAAAGTAAGAGAGAGGGAAAGAACAGCAGTAATGGAGAGATCTACGGCCCAGCTGGGCTCCTGGATCTGTGGCTGCAGCTAGACTCAGGGGATAGAAAGGGGAAGGGTGGGAAGGTAGAGGCAGGGGCTGAGGAAGGGAAGCAGAGGCATAATTTTGAATCAGAGACAGAGAAAGATACTCAGAGAGGCAGAAACAGTCATCCAGAAAAGCCCTCCATTGTTGACAGAGACAAAGACAGAGTAGGAGAAGGAAAGGAGGGAAGACAAGTGTTTGAACAGGCAGCTAATTCCCCAAATCCCTGAGGGGTTTCGAGAGATAGAGAGTAATTCAGGCTTCAGCCTTGGCTGGTTGATTTACCACCAGCGAGAGTTGGACCACACTGGAGCTGAGAACATGAGGCGGCTGTGTGGCCCCAAACTTCTCGAAGCCATGCCCGGGACTTCCTGGGAGAACAGGATGGTGAGCAGGTTAAAGGATGGAGGAGCTACCTGCTCTAATGGGACGTGAACAGTTCTCGGGGGCAGGGAAATCACGGTATGGAGGACTTAGAATGCCTCTTTAATTACTCTCACGTCTAATTGGGAGCCACACAGGAGGTTCTGACTCAAAAGACTGATCCATCCTCCCTCCCACCCTCCCACCTTTCCTTCCTCCCTCCCTTCCTTCCTTCCTTCCTTCTTTCCTTTCTGATTTACTGAGCCTCCAGAAAGTACTAGGCCATCAGGAATGCAAAGATTAAATAAGACACGATTCTTAACTTTTTTTTTTTTTTTTTTTTTTTTTTTGCTTTTTTTTCTTTGTTTGTTTTTGTTTTACCAGCCGCTCCGCGGCATGTGGGATCTTCCCGGACCGGGGCACGAACCCGTGTCCCCTGCATCGGCAGGCGGACTCTCAACCACTGCGCCACCAGGGAAGCCCACGATTCTTAACTTTTAAAGAGCTCTCAGTGGTATAGCATAAAGAGAAGAAAAGCAGGGAGCAGAACAAAAGTTACAGTGAAAGACCATTTATATACTCAATTTTTAATTTTTTTATTTGTTCATGTGTTGTTTAACACATACTTACAGCTGAAAATGTAAAACAGATTTGGCAGAGGTAATCCAAATTTCTGACTGAGGTTGCTGGGAGATGAGGTGGAGAGAAAATGAAATCATCTTTAGATGAGCAATATGTTGCTTATTTTATTTTTAAGAAATTTGACAAATATTTTTTGAATTGTCATTTTTAGATGGTGGATACTTGGTTATTTGGTATATGCTGTTCTTTTATAATTCTCAGTTAGAAAAAAAGCTCAAGAAATTGAATACTTGATTGTAATTCTGTGATACAAGCCATTTTTCTATTTTTTTTCTTCCACATTAATCCCAGAAGAGGGAAGCAGCAGGGATGATCAGAGGTAAAACATAATCATTCTCTTTCATACCCCCAGTCCATCTATCCTCCAGTCCATATTTTCAGGAACAAATTCTCCAGGACTGAATCAAATAAGCTACTCCATGCAAAGTAAGATAAAATAATACTTGTTCCATGAAATATTTGCACCTTTTCTAGAGACTTCCAGAAGTTAGGAACTAGGACACCCTAGTTTGCAGGGAAGCGATACAATGAAAAGAGCACAGACTTTGGAGTCCAACAGAGCTGGAACAGGGTCCCCTAGGTAGCTGTCTGACCTTGGGAAAATTACTACGTCTCTCTGAACTTTAGTCCCCTCATGTGTAAAATGGGTACAATAATACATCCCAAGGTTGTTGTGAGGTTTAAATGACCACGTGGAAGTTAAGTGTCTAGTAAACCCAGTATGTTTATCTAGAAACCATTAGATTCTTAGCACATGTTAGTCCCTTCTTTCTGACAGGTAGAATTTCCTCAGTGACATCTGAAATATGGCTCCAAGGGCCAACTTAGTAAATGGCCATAGTTGCCAGGACTTCCTCTGTCTTAAAAAAAATCTTCCCTCATGGAGAAAACAGAATCATATAAGTGGCAGAGATGGTGTAGACACTGGGCCTAATATAAGTCATGGGCTTAGGAGAAGGCAGGAGTTCGAGGATCATAGAACAACATATCTGGAAGTGACATCGCTGGTCCTCAGGCACTAGTTCCAAAACCTCTCTGTGCATCACCTGGGAAGGTTGTAAATCACACAGATTCTTGAGCCTCAGATCAGGATGCTTGAGAATGGGACTCAGGAATCTATTTTTATGAGAAAATTCCCCCTAAAATGCAAATTTAAAAAAAGGACATATCTTTTTAATCCATCCAATGGCAAAAAAATGTTTTGATAATGTCAGATGTTGGTAAGGGTATGGGGAAATATGTGCTCTAACCACTGCTTGTGGGTGCAGCCACTTTGGAGGGTAATTCAGATTGTACAAACCCTGATGCCCTGTGATCCAAGTCATGGGACTCTGCACAAAAAGGAGGGTCCAAGGATGCTTGTTGTAGGATTGTTTCAAAGAGTGAAAAGTTGGGAACAAACTAAAGTTCATCAGAGAGGTATGTCTGAATAAACTGTGATAGATCTGTATCTTGCAAGTTAACAAGAATGAGATGAATTTCTAAATACTGATTGAGAAAGACCCCCAAGAAGTACTGTGTTCAAAAAAAACAAGGTGCAACATCATCATACAGTGTGACTTTTGTGTAAAAACAGAAACAACAAGGAAGTAGGTGATACTATATACACTCGATGGCTACCATTATGTTTATAAATATATAGAAAAAGATCTGAAAGATACATACTGATCTGATACCTAGAAGGACTGGGGGATGGTGGAAAAGGATATTTTAGCTTTATATATTATGTCTTAACTTTTTACCAGGAGAACGTAAGTCTAAATTCAGGCTGCTATAACAAAATAGAATAGAATGGGTAGCTTATAAACAACAAAATTTATTCTCACAGTTCTGGAGGCTCAGAGTGTGAGATCAGGGTGCCAGTATCTTTGAGTTCTGATGAGAACCTCTTCTGGGGTGCATCTGCCCATTTCTTATTGTATCCCTACATGGCAGAAGGAGCTAGCTACCTGTCTGGCCTCTTCTCACAAAGGCACTAATCCCATTCATGAGGGCTCCACCCTCATAATGACCTAAATACCTCTCAAAGATCTCACCTCTAAATACCATCACATTGGGATTAGGATTCCAGCATATAAATTGTGTGTGGGGGACACAGACATTCAGTTCTTTGCAATATTGATTCATTACTTAAGTAGATAGCTTTGAAAGAGCTATACTGAGCCATAATTGTTATATGATAACTTGCTCATAGGGGGCTTCCCTGGTGGCACAGTGGTTGAGAGTCTGCCTGCCGATGCAGGGGACACGGGTTTGTGCCCCGGTCCGGGAAGATCCCACATGCCGCGGAGAGGCTGGGCCTGTGAGCCATGGCCGCTGAGCCTGTGCGTCCAGAGCCTGTGCTCCGCAACGGGAGAGGCCACAACAGTGACAGGCCCGCGTACCGCAAAAAAAAAAAAAAAAAATTGCTCATAGTTAATCTGATAAGTTTGGGTACATGTACACACGTGTGAAACCATCATTATAATCCAAATCATGAACGTGTTAGTCACACTGAAAAGTTTCCTCATGTGACAAAGTTCTGTCCAATGACACAAACAGACATACAGGAAGAAAAGACCTCTTCTTTGTTGAGTGTTGTTTCTACCAATGATGCCTGGAATAGTGTCAGCCAACGTATGACCCAGAGAAAGCATAGTTCACTTTGGAACAAAACCAAAATGCATGAGGATGGCAGATGGGAAAAGTGGGAAGAACCTGGGTTCTTAATTAACTTGCCCTGGAACTACCCTACTTTGGAACTTCTGGTTATAAAGCAGAATAAAGTGTTCTTTATTGTTTAAGCCTATTTGAGCTGGGTGTTCTGTTACTTAGAGCCAAAAAAGCACCCAAAGAGATGTGCTTTGAGAATTAAGGGAGGGTTGGTGTCCTTACCTTAGAAAGGAGAAAATCGGAAATCCAGAGCAAAGGTCATGAGGCAGTCAGAGATGCCTAGCAGAGCAAAGAACTGCTCAAGTTAGGACGTGACATGGGACAGCCAGGAGAGATGG
This sequence comes from Neophocaena asiaeorientalis asiaeorientalis, assembly GCF_003031525.2. Taxonomy (NCBI): domain Eukaryota; kingdom Metazoa; phylum Chordata; class Mammalia; order Artiodactyla; family Phocoenidae; genus Neophocaena; species Neophocaena asiaeorientalis. The sequence continues at coordinate 4,598,377 of NW_020174788.1, forward strand.
CTAGAACATTTAACCATTCCTCCTGGGTACCCATAACATCACTTGGGAAGATGTGCAGTGGACTTCCTGAAGGCAAGGTAGAAGGGAGCTTGGACTATGGTTATTGGGCATCGAAGAGAAGTGGGACCCCAGACAATTATGGAGCTGGAGGCATCTGGGTTACCCTCGAACACCCTGACTCCCAGTTTCCCCACCTGTTAAAAGCGTATAATAGTTTCCTCCATGACTACCTACAGGGTTATTGTGAGAATGAAGGACAATCTGAGACAAGACAGGAAGGGCTGCAAAAATCAAACACACAACCCAAATGTTCATCTCTACCTTTTGCTTTCTACATGTCAGAGCAAATCTATTGAACCAAGTTGTCTGGATATCTCTGAGAAACTGCTATGTACAGTTTACGAGCCTTGGCTACAAGCAAGCCAGAAGTTTTTCAGAAAGACAGATCCTTCCTTAGACCCACTGGCAACATGTCAGTGAACTTTCTTTCTGTGTTTGGGCATGTGGAGAAGAATGTAAACAGAGAGTATCTGGACGTGTTTGCAGTGTGCCTGTGTGTGTGTGTGTGTGTGTGTGTGTATGTGTGTGTATTTGCATGTACAGGGATAGCAGAGTGCAGCCGAAGCACAGTCAGAATCAGGCAGACTTGAGTGCGAGTCCAAACTCTATTATTTCCCAGCTCCCTGACCTTGAAGACATTCTTTAACCTCTCTGAGCCTCAAGTTCTTCACAAGTAAAATGGGGCTGCTGTGACTTGAAAGCTGAACTTTAAAGTGCTCTGCAGGAACATTAAAAGGATCATACACCATGATCAAGTGGGGTTTATCCCAGGAATGCAAGGATTCTTCAATATACGCAAATCAATCAGTGTGATACACCATATTAACAAATTGAAGGAGAAAAACCATATGATCATCTCAATAGACGCAGAAAAAGCTTTTGACAAAATTCACCACCCACTTATAATAAAAACTCTCCAGAAAGTAGGCATAGAGGGAACTTACGTCAACATAATAGAGGCCATATATGACAAACCCACAGCCAACGTCACTCTCAATGGTGAAAAACTGAAACCATTTCCACTAAGATCAGGAACAAGACAAGGTTGCCCACTCTCACCACTATTATTCAACATAGCTTTGGAAGTTTTAGCCACAGCAATCAGAGATGAAAAAGAAATAAAAGGAATCCAAATTAGAAAAGAAGTAAAGCTGTCCCTGTTTGCAGATACATGATACTATACACAGATAATCCTAAAGATGCTACCAGAAAACTACTAGAGATAATCAATGAATTTGGTAAAGTAGCAGGATACAAAATTAATGCACAGAAATCTCTTGCATTCCTATACACTAATGATGAAAAATCTGAAAGATAAATTAAGGAAACACTCCCATTTACCATTGCAACAAAAAGAATAAAATACCTAGGAATAAACCTACCTAAGGAGACAAAAGACCTGTACGTAGAAAACTGTAGGACACTGATGAAAGAAATTAAAGGTGATACAAAGAGATGGAGAGGTATACCATGTTCTTGGAGAAAAGGCAGTCTCTTCAATAAGTGGTGCTGGGAAAACTAGACAGCTACATGTAAAAGAATGAAAATTAAAACACTCCTTAACACCATGTATAAAAATAAATTCAAAATGGATTAAAGACCTAAATGTAAGGCCAGACACTATAAAACTCTTAGAGGAAAGCATAGGCAGAACACTCTATGACATAAATCACAGCAATATCCTTTGTGACCCACCTCCTAGAGAAATGGAAATAAAAACAAAAATATACAAATGGGACCTAATGAAACTTAAAAGCTTTTGCATAGCAAAGGACACCATAAACAAGATGAAAAGACAACCCTCAGAATGGGAGAAAATATTTGCAAATGAAGCAACTGACAAAGGATTAATCTCCAAAATATACATGCAGATCAATATGAAAACAACAAACAACCCAATCCAAAAATGGGCAGAAGACCTAATTAGACATTTCTCCAAAGAAGATATACAGATTGAAAACAAACACATGAAAAGATGCTCAACATCACTAATATTAGAGAAATGCAAATCAAAACTACAATGAGGTATCATCTTACACCGGTCAGAATGGCCATCATCAAAAAATCTACAAACAATAAATGCTGGAGAGGGCGTGGAGAAAAGGGAACCCTCTTGCACTGTTGGTGGGAATGTAAACTGATACAGCCACTATGGAGAACAGTATGGAGGTTCCTTACAAAACTAAAAATAGAACTACCATACGACCCAGCAATCCCACTGCTGGGCATATACCCTGAGAAAACCATAATTCAAAAAGAGTCATGTACCACAATGGAGATGCTGCACGGAGACCCTCTGCACCCCTGTGAACATGGCTCTGTGAGTGGCGCAGAGCGTGCGGGCCGCAGTCTGCAGCCTGCATGCCATCTCTGTGCCCAATGCGCCCTGCCCGCCACGGCCCTGGGGACTGCGAGCACACGCCATCAGGGCACAGGACACTGGACTGGCTCTGCTGTCGGGTCATAAATTCACAGACACACATGAATGGTTAACAACAGAAAACGGTGTTGGAACAGTGGGAATCAGCAATTTTGCACAGGAAGCTTTGGGAGATGTTGTTTACTGTAGTCTGCCTGAAGTTGGGACAAAATTGAACAAACAAGAGGAATTTGGTGCTTTGGAAACTGTGAAAGCTGACAGTGAACTCTATTCTGCTCTATCAGGAGAAGTAACTGAAATTAATGAAGTTCTAGCAGAAAATCCAGGACTTGTCAACAAATCTTGTTATGAGGATGGTTGGCGGATCAAGATGACACTCAGACCTAGATAAACTAATGAGTTCATATGAGAAAGCATATGAGAAATACATAAAATCTATTGAGGAATGAAAATGGAACCCCTAACTAGTTTAAAACAACTTAAAAAAAAAGAGTCATGTACCACAATGTTCATTGCAGCACTATTTACAATAGCCAGGACATGGAAGCAATCTAAGTGTCCATTGACAGATGAAAGGATAAAGAAGATGTGGCACATATATACAATGGAATATTACTCAGCCATAAAAAGAAACAAAATTGAGTTATCTGTAATGAGGTGGATGGACCTAGACTCTGTCATACAGATGAAGTAAGTCAGAACGAGAAAAACAAATACCATATGGTAACATATATATATGGAATATAAAAAAAAAATTTATGAAGAACCTAGGGGCAGGACAGGAATAAAGACACAGATGTAGAGAATGGACTTGAGGACACAGGGAGGGGGAAGGGTAAGCTGTGACGAAGTGAGAGAGTGGCATGGACATATATACACTACCAAACGTAAAATAGATAGCTAGTGGGAAGCAGCCGCATAGCACAGGGAGATCAGTTGGGTGCTTTGTGTCCACCTAGCGGGGTGGGATAGGGAGGGTGGGAGGGAAACGCAAGAGGGGGATATATGGGGATATATGTATATGTGTAGCTCGTTCACTTTGTTATACAGCTGAAACTAACACAATGATGTAAAGCAATTATACTCCAATAAAGATGTTAAAAAAAATAAATAAAGTACTCTGCAGACATAAGAGTGTATCTGAGATGTGTATGAATGAACCTGCATATGTTATGTGTCTTTCAGTTTGTGTGTGTCAGAGCGGGGGGGGGAGTGGATATGAATAATGTGTGTAGGAGGTAGACAGGTGGGTGTGTATATTTATATATGGGTGGTATATCTGATTGTGTGTTTAGTTAGTGTGTGAGAGGGAGGGAGAGAGGGAGGATGGAAGAGTAAGGGATCTGTAAGAAAGGAAAGGCTGGAGGAAGGAAATTAGGAAGGAAAGCGGGAAACCAGACAATGTGAGACCAGATCTTGCTATTCTTTCCGGAAGCCTCTGCCAGCTCCAAGGATGCAGACTGGAATTGGTTCAGAAACCTCAGGGACTCTCTCTGGAGCCAGTCCATCTGCTGGCTTCTTTCTTCCAGGATCACCTCTCAGCACTTAGAGACATTTCCCAGGAGGCTGGGACTGAGGAAGTGTATGTTCCGAGTGGCAAGGTGCATCTCCTTGGTTCTCCAATAGGTAGGGGGCTACTCTGTCTCTGGGTGCTTTGCCTCATCTGTACCTGAGCCCCTGGGTCACCCCTAAAACCAGGCTCACCTCTGCTTGCTGCCCACAATTTCCTCATCAGCCTGCTTCTCGCTGCCTCCCTTCCTCTGAGCTCTCCCATTCCTCCAGGCCACCCTGCTCATGGCCACCAGGCTTGCACTCATAAGATATAGGGTGCCCCATTGCCCTCTGCCTAGAAAGCTGTTCACAGCTCTGGGCATGACCTGTCCCTCTGATTTTTCAAGCTGGGCTCAAATATCCCCTCCTCAGGGCTTCCCTGGTGGCACAGTGGTCGAGAGTCCGCCTGCCAATGCAGGGGACACGGGTTCGTGCCCCAGTCCGGGAGAATCCCACGTGCCGTGGAGCGGCTGGGCCCGTTAGCCATGGCTGCTGAGCCTGCGCGTCCGGAGCCTGTGCTCCGCAACGGGAGAGGCCACAACAGTGAGAGGCCCGCGTACCACAAAAAAA
>NW_020174788.1:4602954-4612792 GCF_003031525.2 Neophocaena asiaeorientalis asiaeorientalis
CGGAGCCTGTGCTCCACAGAGGGAGAGGCCACAACAGTGAGAGGCCCCCGTACCACAAAAAAAAAAAAAAAAATCCCCTCCTCAGGGAGGTGTGCTCTGACCTGTCAGCCTACAGCAACACTCTCCTCCTCCTTGAACTATTCATAAAAAAAAATTCTATAGCACTTTTAATGGTGAAAAATAACACACCCACAGCAAAGTACAAGAACATAGGTATAAAAAGCATGGTGGGTGGTTATAAACAGAACACCCATGTAACCGCCAGCCCCATTAAGAAATAAACTATTGCCTGCACCCTAGAAAGAGGCTCTCCTGCATCCCTGAATGGCGCCTCCCAGGCACATTCCCTTCTTCCTTCCTTAAGGTAACCACTACCTTGACCTTTTGGTAATCCCATCTGTGCTATTAAGCTATTGTCTCCGTGCTTTAAATCAAAATTCTAATCTCTGCTTTGTGATGTTAAGGCTGGGACCTTGCAAGCCACTTTGCTCACCACCAGCTCAGTTCCTCTTAGAAGCTGCCAACAGGGGGGGCATGAGAAGGAGAGAGCCGGCCTGGAGAAGGGTAAAAGGACTTGCTTTTTCCTCTTTGCTTTCTGTACCTGTCAGCGTCACCACAGCAAAGGCAGCTGAAATATAAAAGCAGGCAATTGCCTTCCCAGTCTTCATTCTTTTGCTTTTCTAGAACCTACACCCTGATCTTGGGGAACCAGCCTTATTTAGGTGAGGTGAGGACACAGGAGAATTGGGGAGTTTTAAGTTAGATGTCAGCCATACAGAGACACATAATGTCCTTTGTGTGTTGTTGACATGGAGCAAAGTTTGAGACCTCTTATTAAAGCCCAGGTTCCTCGTCTGTAAAACAGGAACGAGCCGTTCTCACTAACTGTTGTATGAAGTGAGATCACATGCATAAGGGCCGATCGCATCACGCATGCTAAGTGGTCATAAAATGAGAACTCCTGTTAATGCTATTATCGTGGCTGCGAGTGGGCCCTGTCCCCGTGGGAGGGCTCCTTCAGCAAGCCCAGTCGTTGGGAGGAAGAAGCAAGTCACTTGGATCCAGGGCCTTTGGGCGGTGAGCTTTGGGTGGGTGGCTGGTGGGAGCAATGACCAGCCTGAGACATAATCAGAAGCAGGTGAGGAAATCGACACTCAGGAAGAGAGAGAGACTACGTAGCAGAGCGAGGGTGAGGAAAGAGGCCCAGACAGTCCTCGCTGCCCGGGACCTCCGACCACTCACTGTCTCCCCGGCATCAGCCAAAATCTTCTCTAAGAAAGTCCCCCTACCCTTTCCCTGGGGAGCTGCAACGTGCTTTCAGCCATCTCCATGGAGTACCTGAGCTAATTCTCAAGACCTACTTACAATTCACTTTACTGGAATTCTATCAGAGTGCCAGCCAGCAGTGTTCCTGATAAGCCACTCAAATCAAGCAGAGGTCAGTGAGGCCTCACCTGGTGATGCTGTCTCACTCTCTATCGGTGATTCCCCAGGTGACCTTGGGAAGTCTGATAACCCCACAGAGCCGTACCTGAGCCTGCAGAGTCCGGTCAAAGCCCTGCGGAGACTGGGCAGAGCAGCATGAGATTGGCAGGGGAAATGGCTGTGCTCTTTGCTTTTTCACTCTTGGAAGTTTCTGTTGCTGTGCAGACCACAAAAACCGGCCGTAAATGCCCAGGCAGAACTGGGCCTTCTGGCAGTTTGCTTGGAGTGACTGACCTGAGCAGGCCTAAAAGCCGGAGCTGTGTGGGGAGAGTCCCCGCGTGGCTGTAACTTGAGGGCCAGTGTTGTCCAAAGGCCAACCCATAGTGGCCAATGGCATCCTGTGCGTCTTTGGAATGATTATGGATCGATAAAGCCACGATTGCTCCCTTGCCTGGAGAGCTGCACTGCATTTATCAAGTAAATGAAATGGTCCATCAAGAACAATAACAATTTACACTCAGCAAACAGTTATTTAACCACATGTTCATTTCATCAAGGCTGGTCACGGTTATCATCATAACAGTGTGTGCTTCCCACTTTCCTGCCTAAGAGTGAAAGGTTTGAGAGTACAGTCCTTGTTTGATGCACTGACATTGAATTTTGAGCTATTAGCTTGTCACTAGGAGGAAGAAAGGAAAAACGGTTGGGCAAGTGTTGGATTCAAAGGACTTAATGCCATTATTCTGATTACTTAATTAATTAGCCGAACATTTGTAAGTACCTACAATGTACCAAGCACTGTGCTAGATGCAAAGGGTATAGCAGTTGGACAAGATAGGCTCAGTGTATACATTTTCTATTGCCATGTAACAATTCAGCAGCTTAAAATAAAACACAAATTTAGCAGCTTAAGATAAAACACATTTGTGATCTCAGAGTTTCTGGGGGTCAGGAATCTGGGCATAGCTTAGCTGGGTCATCTATGAGGTTGCAATCAAGATGTCAGTCAGGGCTGGGATCTCATCTGAAGGTGTGACTGGGAAAGAATCCATTTCCAAGCTCATGTAGTTGTTAGCTGGGCTGAGGTCCTTGCAGGCTAAGACTAAGAGCCATAGTTCCTAGCTAGTTGTTGGCTGGAAGTCACCCTCAGTGCCCTGCCATGTGGCCCTCCCCAACATAGCCACTTGGTTCACCAAAGCCAGCAAGAGAGGGAGTTTCCAAGCATGACAGACATGACAGTTTTATGTAACTTTATGTGATAGAATTGATATCCTATCACCTTTGCCATATTGTATGGGTTAGAAGCAAGTCACAGGTTCTGCCCAGACTCAAGGGGGTGGTGTGAGTTTAGGAGATGAGGATAATTAGGGACAATCTTAGAGTCTGTACACTACACTTAGTCTCTGCTGTGGCTCAGCTTACGGGGAAGATAGGCATAAAATAGAATCACTGTGAAGTGAGGTTCAGACTATGAGAGAGGGAGAACTCAGGTGATACCGCCCTCACTCAGTCTAATGAAGGCATATTTAAGCTGGGACTTGAGGAATGAGAAGGAATTGCTCAAATCGATTGTGGGGTAGGTGTGGGGAGGGAGCATGGGAGTGTGTGAAGCACAGAGGATTGCAGGCTGAGGAACTCTAAACTTATAAACTCTTAGAGCAAAAGAGAGACAGTGATTATCTAGTCTACTGGCTCTCAATCCTGGACACATTGGAATCACCTGAAGTTTTATAAACCACTCATGTCCAAGTCCCATGCCAGAGGCTCTGATGAACTGGTCTCAGGTGAGCTAGAAACTGGGCTTTTTAAAACCTCCCTAGGTGATTCTAATGTGCAGACAAGGCTGAGACCCCCGCTAGTCCAGTCCCTTCAATTTTATAGATAAGGAACTTGAAGCTCAGAAGGAAATGTAGTTGGTCAAGGTTTGGCACAGCTACCAATCGGCAAACCCCAGGTGATGAGTGGGGAGGATACGGAGCTAGGAGGTAGGGTTCCTGCCACAAACAGGACTCTGTCCACTTCTCTCTCTAGGATTCAGTTTCCCCATCTGTGAAATGAGAAGGGCCAGATGATCTCCAGAGCCCCTTCAAACGCTGACGGTGCTCTGATTCTATTTGACTGAGCATCAACTCCATATCAGCCGCTGATGTGGGACAGGCATCCATCTGTCTCCACTCTGGGCTGTGTTTTTGGAAGCCTGGAGTCAGTGATGTTGTGGATCGTGGCCAAGACCCTTCTCTGAGTGAAGCTGCCTGATGGACTGGATGTTCCCAAAGAAGCCCTCTTAGTGGAGACAAGCTTGTCTGCTGAAGCATGAGAAGTTCACCCAGGAGGAAGCTGCTCTGGCTGGGTTTAATCTGCGGTGTGTTTATTAGGATTAGGGTTTTAATTAAAATTGACATTTCAAAGACTACCTGTGAGGGAGCCCGGCTTTAATGAAAAGCACATCATGGTGATATAGGTAACCTCCCACTCGGTCAGGCAGGTTTTTCTGTGGAACTGAGGCAAGGGCACCGAGCTCTCTCCTCCTCTGGCTAAATTAGCTCACTATCTGTGGGTGTCAATGGACCTGGCTGCTGGTAGAGAAGGGAGGGAAAGGGCATGGAGCTCATCAAGAAGCAAATGGCCTGGTGTCCTTCCTCAGCCCTCAGTGACCTTGCCTGGGATGAGGCAGAGCTGAGTTAGGGTGTGGCCTGGAGGAAGCCACAGGGCATAAACCAGGACATGGGTGTCCCCAGAATCACAGTTCATGAGTGACAGTCAAGACTGGAACTAAAGCCCACCTGTTCCCCCAATCCAGATTCAGGGATCTTTTCTGTGGTTCCAGGCTGCCAGGACCATAGGGAGTGAGCATTTACCAGGAACATTAGAGAGCACACAGTGAGACATGGGAACTGGCCCAGATCATCACTGAATTTTCTCCCCTAAAATTAATAATCAGCTCATTTGCTAAACATTTATTATTCACCAGGCATCCTGCCAAGCGTTTATTTCCAGACATTATTCATTCAGTTTACAAACATGAGTCAGATGCTAGGTATACGGCAGAAAACAAGACAGACAAGGCCCTTGCCACACAACCATCCTCATAGGTGGTGACGAGCTTTCCCATTTTATAGATGAGCAAACTGAGGCCCAGAGGGGTTAAGAAACTCACCAGAGTCACAGAGCTGGTAAGCGGCAGAGCTGAGGTTTGAACCCCAGTCTGTCTTCACCACGTCAGCATTTGGCCTTTCCTTGCAGCCACCGGCCCAGCCCCCTGAATTTATTCAGACAGTGGTGAGGTCTGGCTCTTTATTCCCAAAGCCAGACTCCCCCACAGGGTCTGCCCAGTTCCCTTTACCAGCCAAATGTCACCGCCTTGCCTCACTGCAGTCTAAAGGCAAACTTTCCAGATTCTCTTCTCCTGCCAGAATATCTCTGCATGTCATTCAAGGTGCAGTGAAAAACCACGCCTTTTCACTACTCCCCTCAGCATTTGTTTCTTCTGCCCAAGTCTCCTTCCCTTCCCTTTTCCAACCTCAGAATGTCTAGTCGTCCTTCAAGACCCAGGTCAACTGCCCCCTCCTCTGGAAGGCCTCCCCTCCTTCTTTGAAGCAGAGACTGTCCTCAGGACTCCCCAACACCCACCTCCTCCTGAGCATTTTTCATGAGTGTCTTGGTGTATTCATGTACCTGTACCTGTCTGTCTCTCTCACTTGCCTGTGAATTCTTGGGGGTCAGGGCCACCCCTGTGGCCCTTATTCTTAGTGTACCCATAGTTGCTGGAACACCCTAAGTGCTCAGTAAACGTCTGTGAAATGAAGACACGAGAACAGCATGGCATCTGTCTCTTCCGGTTTACAACCCAGCTACAGAACTCCCTTCAGTCCAGCTCTGTCCTCACTCTATCCCAGCCGCTGACTGTGGGTTTAGGCCTTAGATGCTTCATTAACTAATAATAATGAGTCACTGTACTAGCTTCAGGAGCATTGTAAATGATACAGTGTCAGGAGAAGGCAGTGGGATGTGGAATGTCAATGAGGCTGGCGTGGCTCCTGAAACAGAAAATGCCATGTGCAATCTCTGTCTCTGGTACAGCTCCCATACGCCAGGCCTCACATGCTAACTTGGAATAATTCCATTATTCCATCCCAGTTCTAATTCTAGGCTGATTGTAGGGACTGCAAATGAGTGCCATGTGTCAGGTGTGGCAGGTTAACTAATGGGCTCCTCAAAGATATCCATGGCCTAATCCCCAGAGCCTATGACTGTGTTAACCTCACACAACAAAAGGAACTCTGCAGATGTGATTAAGCTAAGGATCTTGAGATGAAGAGATTATCCTGGATTATCTGGGTAGTGGGCCTTCAGTATGATCACAAGGGTCCTTATAAGAGGCAGAGGCAGAGAAGATGGTGTGATGATGGAAGCACACATTGACATGATGTGATCTGAAGATGGATGGAGGGGCCACAAGCCAAGAAATAGGAGTGGGACACTAAAAGTTGAAAAAGGCAAGGAAAGGGACTTCCCTGGTGGTCCAGGGGTTAAGACTCTGTGCTTCCACTGCAGGGGGCGTGGGTTCGATCCCTGGCCTGGGAACTAAGATCCTGCATGTGGTACAACGTGGCCAAAAAAAAAAAAGCAAGGAAAGAGGTTCTCTCCTCAGAGACTCCAGAAGGAACCTGCCCTGCCAATTCCTTGACGTTAGCCCACCGAAACTGATTCAGACTTCTGACCCCAGCAACTGTAAGGGAATAAATGTGTGTTGTTTTAAGCCACAAAGTTTAGGTAATTTGTTACAGCAGCCCTAGGAAACTAATATATGAGGCAACTCCCTCTTCTGGAGAAGCTGACAGAAAGCTGTACCCTTGGGCTTCCCTGGTGGCACAGTGGTTAAGAATCTGCCTGCCAATGCAGGGTATATGGGTTCGAGCCCTCGTCCGGGAAGATCCCACATGCTGCGGAGCAACTAAGCCCGTGAGCCACAACTACTGAGCCCACGTGCCACAACTACTGAAGCCCACGTGCCTAGAGCCCGCGCTCCGCAACAAGAGGAGCCACTGCAATGAGAAGTCTGCACACCGCAAGGAAGAGTAGCCCCCGCTTACAGCAACTAGAGAATGCCCGCGCGCAGCAACAAAGACGCAACACAGCCAAAAATAAATAAATTTTAAAAATTAAAAAAAAAAAAAGAAAGCTGTACTCTTTTTCTGGATGAAACCTCAGAGTCATTAACACAAGACATCTGGTAATCACTAACAACAGATCTGAGTTGGAAAGGGGAGCTGGAGCCCCTTTGTTTTGAACTGGGCCAAATGCCTCCTTCAACAGTTAGGGAAACGGAAGCCCAGAGCAATGAAGTCTTTCCCAGGGACGTGCAACCCATTAGTGGCAGGACTGCCTTCTGCATGCCAAGATTTTTTCCCCTGTGTCAGCTCTTAAAAACCTAGGTTGGTAGCAGAAGCATCAATGGTGCTGCAACATTCTAGCTTAGACTGAGCTCTCCTACAGGAACCATGATTTTTTCCCTGCAGTCAGGGCTCCGTAAAGAAATGGTCTTGCTGGGGCCTTCCTCTGGTGCTACTCACTGCCCCTCCTGGAAGCCCAGGATCCACAGCACAAACTGGGTGAGTTCCCTAGAGCCTCATGACAAGTTTTACCAAGGACCGGCCTCTCTGGACAGATTTATTCATCGATGCTCTCGATGGAGATTCCAGGCACTACGCTAATGACTTACCTGGGGAACCATTCTGCTTTGCTAAATCTCTCCCTCAGGAAATCGGAGCTTGTGAAATGAGAGTCCTTAGGGGAGATGGCTGTTACCTGAGAGGCAGAGATACTGAGACATTAGCCTCCCAGCAGGTGGGTTCGGTTACAGCCTCATGTGAAAAGATTGCTTATCTACCCAAATTTATTAGCCAAGCGTTCCCTAGGGGCTCAGCTGTGGCCCATCAGGTCATCAAAAGACCCTCAGAGGCTCCCCACTGCTTTCCCAACAAAGTTTTGCTCACCTGGACGCTCCCAACTCTCCCTGATTGGGCTGCATCCTTTCTTTCCAGCCTTATTTTCCTCTAATGCTATAGTCAGGTCCACTGTTCACTAAGAAAAGCAGTGGGAAAATGGCTAGCCCATCAGTGGCAGGGCTGAGGCCAGAGCAAGAATGCTGAAGTCCCAGCCATGCTTTTTATCCTGCTTCCCAACAAGGAACAGAGCAGGAGACATAATGTTGATGACATACGGAATCCCCAATTCAGAGTGTACTCTTGATTCTTATGATTGCAAAATCCCATCTAGACAAGTCTCATGGTTTGGCTTCATATGTGCCGTAGGCTAAATGTAGAGAAAGGATTTTTCATGATGAGCTGGGAAACCTGGGTTTTGTTCCTGTCCCTGCCCTAAACAGACTGTGTGACCTTGGGCAGTCCCTCTGCCCCCTGCTCAGTCCACTTCCATTCTGTATAGTCAACAGGCTGGACTACATGATCTTTATAGTCCTTCCAGGAAGACACTTCTGTTTTTTCCCAACAGCCTGGAAAAACTCTAAACTAGTAAAGAAGAATTTTCCCGGGGTTGGTGGAAACTGGCCTGGCCTGGTGAGGAAGGGCCAAATCCAAAAGTTTGGCTCAGCAGTAGGAAGGGATGGCTGGCAGGGTTGCAGACGGGACTGGAAAGAAAAAAGCAGAACTGTGGGTCATGGCAGAGTGTGAAGTCAGCTAATAGAGCAGACCATTCCCTCACAAAGTGTCAGTGAGCCCTACTCTGCACCAGATACCATGTGAGGTGTTGGGGATACAGCCACAGGCCAGATGGAAAGGCTCTTGGTCTCAAATAGGAACTTAGAGTCAGTAAGGGTGAGTAGGGGGAGGCAGGCAAACAGGCAATGACAATACAAAGGGAAGGGGTGGGGGGATGTGCAGGAACAGAAAAAGCATGCCTGTCATGGTACAGGAGGGGGTCAGACAAGGGTACCCAAAGAATGCCACCCTTAACCTGAGGGATCTGGTCATTTGTGAGGGAAGAAGACAGGAAGGGTGTTCCAGGCAGAGGTTCAGTCTAGGCAGAAAATGCCCAAGTCCTGGAGGTCAGCAAATAGCTAGAGTGATGAACAGAGAAGGAGAGTGCAGAATGAGGTCTGGAGCACAGGCAGCTACTTTGTAGCCAGTGAGGAAAATGGAACAGGGGTAAATGGGAATCCATGCCTATGTCTGGATAATAAGCATAGTCTGTACCCTGCAGCCTGAGCAGAGGGCCCAAGGCCAGGATCCTCAAGGGAAAAAACTGAGTGAGGGTGCAGTTGCTGAAAAGCTGAGGGTTGAATGAGGGTAGAAAGCTAACATGAGGAAAGAGAAACAACAGTGTGTTGTGGGAGAGAAGAGAATAAATCCTCACTGACAACTTGCTATGAAGTTGGGGCTTAGCCTCAGTTTTTCATCTAAAAAAAATGGGGCTACCTCCAGGACTATGGTGAGGGTTAAATGAGATAATATACATTATCTGCTTAGCGTGCAGCCTGAAACGCTGAGTGGTTAATGAATTGTGGCTACCTTTATTACTACTGCATGTTAATTCATTCAACAACTGTTTATCAAGTGCCGACTACATGACAGGCACTGTTCTAAGTGCTGGGATACATCCATGAACAAAACAGACAAAAATCACTGTTCTTGCAGGGTTACTTATTAGTGCTTATTCTTTTCAGTCACAACCCTGTGAGGAGGGTCTTATTACCCTTATTTTATAGATGAGGACTGGACACTAGGCTAAGCAACTAGTCCCAAGATCAGGAAGCTAGCCAGTGGCAGAGGCAGGATTTGAACCCAAGTCTCCGTGATGATATACACAAGGCTCCCTCCACTACCCCACCCTACCGCTATACAAAAGGCAACACAGAATTAATTACTGCCTATACGGTATCAATTATATTTTCAACACAGATTTTTCTGTGATGGTCTGGCTTTTAAACCCTCTGTTCCCATCGGTCCTGTAAATCATGCATACCCATCAGACTATGACTGGTATGGGGGCGGGAAGATGCTATTGCTTTATTCATTGGACCTACATGAACTTCAGGGAAAGTAGAGGACCTTATAGCCGGAGTAGAGGGGAAGGTTTCCTGGAGAAGGCTGGACCTGCAGCCACAGGCAGGAAAAGGACAGGTGAGGGAGTAAAAACAGTTTAAACAATAATCCAGAGGCAGGGAGTGCACGGTGTGTGTTTGTGTGTGCAGGAATGATATATATGTGTGCATGTGTTGACTGCCTTAACAAACATTAATTGAGCACCTAACATGTCAGGTACTGAAGTAGGCACTGGGAATCACAGCAAAGAAGGTGTGCTATGTCCCTGCCCTCATGTTGCTTACAGAGAGAGAGAGAGAGAGAGAGAGAGAGAGAGAGAGAGAGAGAGAGTGTGTGTGTGTGTGTGTGTG
>NW_020174788.1:4612916-4658937 GCF_003031525.2 Neophocaena asiaeorientalis asiaeorientalis
AAAGAGTGTGTGTGTGTGTGTGTGTGTGTGCGCGCGTGCGTGCGTGTAGGGTAAAGTGAAGGATGGGGATGGAAGGTGTTGGGAAATGCACATGAAGATAAGGGCATTCATCCCAACAGAGACTGCTTTCTTTGAATTTTTGCTCCCCCAGCTGTGCTTCTTGATTTATTTCTCCACCCACCCACCCCGACACACACACACTTTTGCCAACTGGAGGAAAGGCACAGGCTCCTGGAAGCTGCCCATGGACTCAGGAAGTCCCAGATGCCAGAATGGGGCTGTGCTGAGAGTGTGGTGCCTTGGCTCAGCCTTGCAGGCTGGTGTTCCCTTTTGGTGCGGGCCTTTTATCTTCTAGCTCAGTGCAGACAATCTACGCTAATCCAGTCTTCTGGGACCAAATGAAACAGCCGGCATTTAAAGGGCTCGAGCTCTCTTTCCTGATTACCAAGCGACCTACATGATCACTCTCACCCCAGCCTTCCTGGGAGGGCACTACCATTGACAAAGCCCAATCAGGCACTCTCTCTGCTGGGAACTGGCTATGATTTCTTCGGAGCTTGCCAAGCAGAGAGGAGACTAGGGTAGCAGGAGCCTGGCCAAGGATTCCCGAGGCCTTGTTCTTGCCTCAGATCTGCAATTAACGCCTGCGTGACTCTGGGAACGTCTGTTCCCACCACCACCATCCCCTGGGCCTGTTTCCCCATTTGTAACATGAGGGGGTTAAACCAGACCATCTCAGAGGTCCCTCCCCTGCTCCAAAATTCTAGGTCATTCATGATAGCAGATCACTTACTACTCCAGACTTCAAAAGTGTCCAGGGACTTTTGGGGAACCCACATGATGGGTATGAAGCTTAGCATGACAGTTAATAGCATAGGGGTTTGTGTGTGTATAGATATATGCTGATTTGCAAGACATATTATGCGAAAAAAAACAAGTTGCAGAGTGGTTTCTATAGTATGATACCACATAGGTATATTACACACATGCTTGTACAAGCACACACATGCATAGAATATTCTAATATCTCTGGAAGGATACATAAGAGCCATGTGAGCTTGGAGGTAGGGAACAGGGTGTCTAGGGAGAAGATTTAAATTTCACTTTTTGTATTTCTTGATTTTTTTAAACCATTTGCATTGCTGCTTCGAAAATTAATAAACGGTTTTAAAAATAGAGCACGGACTTTGCCGTCAATTCACTTATTCACTTAACAAATATTTACTGAATATCAGTTAGGTGGCAGAGACTGATACAGAAGGTGGTGAGTAAGACAGTCCCTGCCCCAATGAAGCCCACATTCTAGATTGATAATAGCCCAATCAAGTGTGTAATATAATGCCAGGTAGCAATAAGGAGCATGAAATATACAAGACAGACTTGAATATGAAGCCTGGCTTTTCACAACAAATTGTTTGACCTTGAGTAGGTTGCTTCACCCTGTTGATCCTCAGTTTCCTCATCTATAAAATGGCAGCAATAGTGCTCCATGGTTTTTTGTGTGTGAAAATGAAATGGAGTGAATAGCACTACCTGGGACATAATAGGTGTTTGGTAAATGTTGGTTATCATTTTGGTTACTATTACTGGGGGAAGGGTTTGGAGGGGAGTGGACATGGCCAAGAGCTGTGTAGGGTGGGGATGGGCAGACACCTGGGAGACAGAGCAGGTGGGCGAGATAGGAAGAAGTGCACAAACTGGGCTCACTGCGGGTGGGACGATACAGAAGGAGAGGAGGGTGTGAGGGACCCAGCCCACAAGACAGAAGTGGGCTTGCAGCCTTAACCAGCAGGGAGCCCCACGTAGCTCCCCCAAGGTGCCTGGTCTAGCCAGGAAATGACATGCAGGTTGGTGGGGGGAGTCCATTCATTTCATTCTCAGTGCCCAGGGACAGAGCCATTCGGGTTTCTTGGCAGGGCTGGGTCTCTGAGTGGCAGGTATCTCCATGTTAGGCTTACAGGCTGTTGGGAGGGTCCACTGAGAGCTTCCACCCCATCCCGTGGTGATGCCTGACTCCTTACTATTAGAGTAGCTCACCATGCACAGGGGAGATGAGAAGGTCTGGGTGACATTGTGTCTGAAGATCTTTGCCAGGAATATAGATGCAACCTAGGAACAGAAAGAGAGGGTTTCCTCAGGGGTTCCCAAGCTGGCCAGCCTTCAGACTCTCCTGAGGTTCCAGTACAGATTCCTGAGCCTTAGTCTCCGAGGGCTGACTCAGTGACACAGGGTGGGGTCTCACTAATGTCTCCTTGGAAGCCACACTGCCATACCCAAACCAATGACAGGTGCTTCTCAGGTAATGGGCTGGAAGCTTCTTCTTTGCACCCCAGCCTGACATTAGGCCAGAGTCAAACTCCAGGATCGTCTATGATAGAAAAAACACAGTCACTTGTTCAGTGACTTAAAGCTTGTTGGGTGCCTGTGCATGAGCACTTATGTGTGTGCGTGCATGCGTACACACGTGTTTGTATAAGTGTGTGCATGCCATGCATGTGCATCTGTGTCTATGAGTGTGTGGTACATCGAAATAAGGGAACAGGAAGGGACTGCAGGTCCAGTGGAGGGAGAAAGCCAGAGAAGTGAAGTGTGTGCTTCTCAAGAGAAAATGAAATTCAAAGAGAAAATCACTGCCCTGGGGGACTCTGTGCATCTCACCTGCTTTTAGTGAATCTCATTCAGTGAAGCTTTTTATGCAAATCCACACAAACAAATTCTGGGCCCTGCTTGGAGTCCTGGGAGGGCGGGTTCCATTTCAGGAGCCATGGCAGGGAGGTGAATCTAGTAGGAGGCCCCTCCTGAAAGCTGAAGATAAGAGGCTGGCCATGGCCCATGGGGCTCATTTGACAGTTCCCAGTGATAGCTTCTTAGCCACACATGAAATATGTTATCTATGGCTTTTGGACACAAACTCAAAATGTCAAATTTTTTCAAATTATTTTTGAGCAGCAAAATCCCCCTTTGCCTAAAGGAGGTTTTAAATAGAGTCCTGACACAGAAAAGAGAAAACGGCAAGCTGCTCTAGTTCAAGTATGGAAATGGGGATGGGGACACAGTGCCCCTCCCACTCAGGTTATGCCCACCCCCCCTCACTCAGGCCACACCTCAGGCAACAGAGGTCTCAACCCAGATTAAAAACCCTTTGGCTCCCTCACTTTCCCCAATTCACAGGTAGAAAACCCTCCTGACTCCCTGCTGCTGTGCCCACAACGCTTTGTACTCAAAAGGGACCTGCTGCCTACCACCTGGGGCTCACCGTGTCCTAAGCTGGAGGACCAGTTCTTTCTGGAAAGAGGAACCTTAAAGAGACTCTGGCCAGCAACTTGGGAGATGACTCACTGGCTCCTCGGTTCCTCGTTCTGTGACTTTGCTTCACTGCCGAGGGTATAGGTTCTGAGGTCAGGTTTGAATCCTTGCTCTGTTACTGAAAGCTGTGTGATCTTGACCAAGTCACGTAACCTCTCTGAGCCTGTTTCCGCTTCCATAAAATGCACATAGTTCCTCCATCACAGGTTTGTGAAAGGGGTAAAGGAGCTATTATAAATATCAGGGGTAGCAAAGGCACAGGCCTACATGGCCCAGGAAAGTAATTGAGATGAGAGGTCACTGAGCAGTGCATAGTCCTGAAGGGGAAGCTGCCACTCGGCTCCACCTGATTGTTCCCCTGTGGGAAGGAGAGCCCAGGGAATGGATTTTCCTAATTTTCCAGGAAAAAAACCAGAAATTCAGCTCTTCGTGTAAAAAATCCCAATTTTTAGAACTTGGCAACTAATTCAAAGTTTTTAAACACTGTGGGTCAAATAAAACACATCTGGAGGGCCAGGAGCTTGTAATCATAGATACCAAGGGACAAAAAGTAGCACGTAGGAGTCGCTCACTAAGCTCCACGAACCAGCACACCTGCTCTACCTTCTCCCCTTTCCTTTCTGTCCTGATCATCCCATCACCTGGTAAGCTCTGAGTTTTCCTTCTGAGGATAAAGAGAGATTTGCAAGCTCATCCCGCTGAGCCTGCATCTCCAGACAGCAGGTCCTGCCCATCCCATGCTCTGGTTTATTTCTACTCAGACACTTCCCTCCCGCCCCTGTGAGACAGGCCTGGGACCTGGGACCTTTGCTGGGACCTGAGACCCTTTGCTGCAGTGCTGCAGTGCTTGCACATGGACACACCTCTCCTCAAGCAACAAAATACAAGGAAACTATATGGGACTAAAAATAACTGTGTGCATTGCAGTTGGGCAAATTCTGCACCCAAAAGATACAAAGAGACCAAAAAACCCAACTGCCACTTTTGAAGAGCCTGGAGCAAAAACAGGGTGTCAGGAGCAAAAGCACGGAAGCATGCCCCCTGCACACAACACCACCTAAGGGGTGAGCAAAACACCTAAGCTATCCCTCTGGCCCTACCCCTGGACGCACCCCTATCCTCACCCCATATAAGAAACAAGCTTGCCCCCCCCCCCACTCAGGGAGTGAGCAAGCAAGGGAACCTGTTGTTTGTCATTGCTCCCCGCCGCTGCTGCAGCAGGGGCCCCAACAAAGCCTTGCCTGAATTTCTTGTCTGGCCTCTAGTCAATTTCTATTGATTGGGGAAAGCCAAGAACTGTGGTCGGTAACACCTGGATGAACTGGCAACTCTCTACAGGTGGTTAAAGGCAGCTTGTCAGCTTCCAACTGTTATGTGGTGCGTGCGTGTGTCCAGAGGGAGCCTTCAAAGGTGCCATCTCTGCTTCCTGCCTCTGAAATTCAAAGCTGGCTTCTCAAGGAGTGAAGGATCTTTGCTCTGGGCACCTAGCCCTGTTGTAGCAGGATTAATCATGTTCTCCAAGAGGAACTCTCCAAGGCTATGGTGATGTCCTTGGACAGTCACATCTGGAGTTGTTCTGGCTGCCTTTCACATCCCGTGTGTGTGTGTGTGTGTGTGTGGCAGGGTTAGGGGCACAGAGAGATTGTACTTTCTTTTATTTTCTTAATTTCCTTCCTTCTCTTGTTCCACCCTCTCTCCTTCCTTCTCCTGTTTTGTTTTTTTTTTTTACAAAAGTTACTAGACTTTTGTACAAATGATGCATACTCACTGAAAAAAATTTAACTCAGAAAAGTTCAAAGAATGTAATAAAAAAGCAAAAACAAAACACTTTGCTTCTCAGAAAAATCTGGTAACAATTCTGTGAGTATCTTCCCAGAGGTCTCTTTATACGTAGATAAACTGGTATAAAAATGAGTGTTTAATTTTATGTAGTTGGGCTCATAACATATCTGTGCAGTTGTGCAATATGCTTTTTTCTCTCAAACAGCATGTCCAGGGATGTCTTTTCCTGGCAGTGTATTCAGATCTGCACCATGGCTGTGGCTGCAGAAGATACCATGGATGCTCCATAAATTACTTATCAGATCCCCTCTTGGGAAGACACACAAATTCCCCGTCAAGGTCCCCAGAGCTTCTCTGGACCCAGAACGCACGATCCCACACCTGGACACTGGGGCAGCCTCGTCTTTAGTATTCTGTTTCCAGGCCTTCCGGTGACAATGTGTCCCCACACAGCAGCCGGGGCTGGCTTGTAATCATGCCCAACAGATTATGTCACTCCTCCGCTTACGACCCTTGAATCTCTTCCCTTCACTCTTAGAATAAATTCCAACCCCCTTACCATAGCCTAAGAAGAATGGTATTTCCATGATGGGGCCCTACCTCTGTCTTTCTCTGGCTTCCTCTGCTGCCAGTCCAAGATCATTCACTCTTACTTCAGAACCTCTGCACTCACAGTTCTCCCAGATCTTTGCTAACTAGCTTTTCCACCACTTAGGTTTCAGCTCAGAGATCTCCTTCCTAATCCCCACCCCCACCCCCAATAAATGCTTACCCCTTTGCCCCTGCCAGTTGTTGTCCTAGTACTCTGCTTTTTATTTTCTTTGCAAAAGTTATCACTATGTGAAATTGTCTCACTGACTTGTTTCCATGGTTATTTGCCCACAAGGGCAGGGACCTAGACTGGGGACCCAGTGATGCTGAGTCATCCTTTGTTGAATAAACAAGCCTACCACCCAACCTATGCAAAACACCAACACTCTTTTTATTATTACTTTTTATTGGAGTATAGTTGCTTTACAATGTTGTGTTAGTTTCTACTGTACAGCAAAGTGAATCAGCTATACGTATACATATATCCCCTCTTTTTTGGATTTCCTTTCCATTTAGGTCACCACAGAGCACTGAGTAGAGTTCCCTGTGCTATAGAGTAGGTTTTCATTAATTATCTATTTTATACACAGTGTCAATTGTGTATACAAGTCAATCCCAATCCCCCAATTCATCCCACCCCAGCCCCCAACACCAACACTCTTAAAATCCCTATGCCCCAGTTCCAGGGGTTTTCCTGCATCTCTCCCTTAAAATATCTCTGGTTTTCAAAGCGAGCTTGAGTGTGTCTCTCTGCTCCTTGGCCCCAAAAGAGCCCAACCCAGAGTTCCAGCCCCTTCCCATCTTTAGCTCCCCCACGTCTCATCACGAAACTTACTCTTCAGCCAAATGGGGTTCTTGACATCTTCATACACACCTCCCTCTGCCAGGCCTCCTCCGGCTCCTGGTCTCGCTCTCCTGCTCTTGCCATCTGGCCTCTGCTGCCCAAATTTTATCCACCCTTAGTCCAGCTAAGATATATCACTACCCCCCGGGGAACGTGTCCTGTCTTTGGCCACAAGAATGATTGCTTCTCTCTTCTGTATTCACGTTGACACTTTATCTTTCCCACCCTCGAGACATTAGCACTTTATGCCTCCAATGTTGCCATTTCTATCCCTAGCTTGATCTTTCCTAGGAGATTATGAATTCCTTGCCAGCAGAGACTATGGCTTGTTTACCTTTTCATAACAGTTAACATCACGAAAGTGCTTTATGTAGGTTAGCTCTTTTAAGCTTCACTCAGAGTTGGGAACTGTAAGTAACCTTGTTTAACAGATAAGGAGGTGCTGAAACTTGCTAAAGGTTACACATTGAGGGCTTCCCTGGTGGCGCAGTGGTTGAGAGTCCGCCTGCCGATGCAGGCGACACGGGTTCGTGCCCCGGTCCGGGAAGATCCCACATGCCGCGGAGCGGCTGGGCCCGTGAGCCATGGCCACTGAGCCTGCGCGTCTGGAGCCTGTGCTCCGCAACGGGAGAGGCCACAACAGTGAAAGGCCCGCGTACCGCAAAAAAAAAAGCCTTGGCCGTGGAGCCAAAGTTCACCTTGGCACCTGGGGGCAAAAACCCCTTTCAGCTGTTTTCCTTCTGTGTAGTAGCTGCCGCCGGCACTCAGCTGCCAAACCCTCAGGTCTTTGAAGTGGAGGATCTGCAGAGATACTGTTAGTCTTGACAAAAACAAATCACAGGGCTGATTGCTCAAATCGAAATCTGAGTGTCAGCCTGCAGGGCTCCACATCATTACTCACTGATGATTCAAGAGTCAGGCTCCGGGAGCCAGGAGGGGCTGGGGTGATTTCTATTACATTGTTGCACTGAAGTGTTTCTCTAAATTATGCCCATGCCTCCGTCTCTCCCTCCTTAACCAGCTGGGAACACACTGGGCAACTTCTCTGTTTGTTTTTGTGAACCCCTGCACTGCTTCCCTCCCTATTCCTTTTCTCTCCCATAAGCGCTCTCCTCTTTCCCAAAGCTTACTGATCTCTCAATGAAAAACATTCCTGATAAAATGTGTGACCCGAGCAAGCCCTTCGCCCTGCACCCTGAGTAGCTATTTCTGCAAGCTTCTATAAATGAGCTTAGAACACTAATAAGGAGGTGGTGGCCCAGAGAGGGCATGGAATCTGCCTAAAGTCACACAGCAAGTGGATGGCTGGTATTGAACCTATACAAAAGGACAGAGTATCAGTGAACCCTGAGTACCCAACACCCAGCCTCAATAAGTAGCAACTCATGGCCAATCGCATTTCATTACTCTGACCTACTTCTCCACTCCCAGATTACTTAGAAGGAATAGTTTCCTATGGTGCCCTTGCCTGGGTTTGTGGTTGAACAGAATAATGAAAGAAAAGTTGGTTTTGGTGTGTGTGGGGGGAGGTGGTCTTTCACCTTCCTGGGCCTCCTTCCTTTCCTTCACCCCTCTGGCTACCTAAATCCCACATCCTATTTGGTCCTCTGCTTGTTGCTACCCTTTTCATTCTCTCCTGGTGGCCAGATGAATCCCTGCTGAGGGACTAGGGGCTCAAAATGCTCTTTTAGATCACTGAAATTTAGGAGAGGTCTCCAGAAAAGCAACTCTTTCAAGCCCCAGAAGAAAACCAAGCCTCTTGGGAAGGATTTTCAGACCTAGATTGTGTTGAGAGAGAGACATCTGTTCCTTCTTTCCTGGGTCACAAAAAACCATGGAGTATTTAACCTTTTATCGAGAAAATTTCAAACCTATACAAACGTATAGTGAATATTAATGAACCCTCATGCGCTCATCACCCAGCCTCAACAATTAGCAACTCAATAGCCAGTCTTCTTTCATTACTCTTAGCCACTAGCCCTCTCCCAGATTACTTTGAAGGAAAACTCAGAAATCATACATTTTTTGTTTGTTTGTTTTTGCGGTACGCAGACCTCTCCCTGTTGTGGTCTCTCCCGCTGCAGAGCACAGGCGCCGGATGCTCAGGCTCAGCGGCCATGGCTCACGGGCCCAGCCGCTCCGCGGCATATGGGATCTTCCCAGACCGGGGCACGAACCTGTGTCCCCTGCATCGGCAGGCGGACTCTCAACCACTGCGCCACCAGGGAAGCCCCAGAAATCATACCTTTTAATATATTGTTATAAATGAGCCAAAGATGGCCTCTGTGTACTGATTCCTAGGTTTATTTCTTCACTGACGGTTCAGACCCATTAACTTAAAAGCCAAACCCTGGAGGGGTGGGATAGGGAGGGTGGGAGGGAGGGAGACGCAAGAGGGAAGAGATATGGGAACGTATGTGTATATATAACTGATTCATTTTGTTGTAAAGCAGAAACTAACACACCATTGTAAGGCAATTATACTCCAATAAAAATGTTAAAAAATAATAAAATAAAACTGTTAAAAAAAAAAAGCCAAACCCAAATTTTTACACATCCAATTGTTTTCAAAACATCGCAAACAAGCAGATTTTTAGGCACTTAGAGACTGCTTTGCACACCCTGGAAACCTCACCCAGCACCTCCTGACCATTGATAAGATGGGGCCTTGTAGTTATGAGACCCCAAGCTGCCCTCCAAGTTCCCTGACCCAGAGACTCCCCACCACACCGAAGAGCGACAAACAGACATCATCTAGACACCTACACCCTCTCTCTGATCCCCGTCTCCCCTGAGTGTACCCTTGCCCCCTCCCTGCCCTAAGCTCTGGATGGTCTCATGTTATGATGGACTTCCCCTCTCATGCAACTGTCCAAGCATCATGCAGTAAAGCCTGTTGCACATTAATGCTTCATATGGTCCTATGTTTTTCCTTGATCATTACCCCAATCCCTCGAACTCCCTACAATTATTTCATCTGTAAAAATTTCAGTATGTATTTCTAAAAATAAGAACTCTGAAAAAGTACAAGTGCCCATCAATACATGATTGGATTAAGAAGATGTGATATGGGAGCTATATATCTATATACACATACAAATGGAATATTACTCAGCCACAAAAAAGAATGAAATACTGCCATTTGCAGCAACGTGGATGAACATAGAGAATATTATGCTTAATAGAAATAAGTCAGACAGAGAAAGACAAATACTATATCACTTAAATGTGGAATCTAAAAAATAATACAAATGAACGTATACACAAAACAGAAACAGATTCACCTATATAGAAAACAAGCCTGTGGTTACCAAAGGGGAGAGGGAAGAGGGGAGGGACAAATTTAGGGTATGGGATTAACAGATATAAAGTACTGTATATAAAACAGATAAACAACAAAGATATACCACATAGCACAGGGAATTATACCCATTATCTTATAAAATTATAATGGAATATAGTTTGCAAAAATACTGAATCACTATGCTGTACACCTGAAACTAACACAATATTGTAAATCAACTATACTTCAATAAAAAGTAAAATAAAATTACAATATCTTACCATGTCTAAAATTTAATAACATTTCCGTAATATTATTAAATTTTCAGTCAGTGTTCCTGTTTCCAATTGCCTCATAATGTTTTTTTTTCTCTTTGTTTATTTGGATTTGGATCCAAATACACTCTACATATTTGGTTTGGTTGAAATGTCACTTAGGCCTCTTTAATCTATTGCTACTCACTCTCTCTCTGCCTTGAAATTTGTTTGAGGAAGAAACCAAATTGTCTTGTAGAGTAGCTCACAGAGAAGTGAACTTTAAGATTGCATCCTCATTGTGTTGTTTAACATGCTCTCCTATTCTCTGTAGTTAGATCTAGAGGCTTGATCTGATTCAGTTTCAATTTTTTTCAGCAAAACTGTTTCCTAGGTGGTGCTGTGTTCTTCCACTGGGAGGTTCATAATGTCTGATTGACTTGCTTGTGATGTTAGCTGTTGCTGCCCATTGCCAGATTCATTAGTTCATTAGGGATTTCGAAGCAGTAATATTCTTCTTCATTTATTAGGTAGAACATTTCTAGAGAGAGAAATGTCTCCCCATTTATTATTAGGTTTCCAGTGATATATTTTGAAAAGAGAATGCAGAATAAATGCTTGATTCTTTCCATTTCTTCACCAATTTTCAATTTGCAAAAGTTGATTATCTTGCATTTTCTGTGCCATTCAATTAGTCTTATTTTGTTTTAATATCATAATGAATTCATGAATTTAAACATACTGAATGTTTCAATCCTTTGCAGTTATTGTCCTTACTGATGCTCAAATTATCCCATATTTGACTAGTGGGAACATCTTCTTCAAGTTGATTATGGAGTTCTTTTGACATGTCCTTGTAGTTGTCAATAGTCTCCTTGTTATCGAGAATAAGATGTTCTAGGCTCATCTTGTACATTTTCTTTTTATTACACCTGACCTGAATCAGCCACTTCTCCAAGAACCCCTAGTTCCTATTGGTGGGAAATGATATTTCAAGACAGTAATATAGTTATTAAGGGAGCTCACTGACACTGGTTATTATTTTTAGGTCTTTTTAGTAGACAGGGCTTGATAATTATTTTAAGGGTAAAGTATGTCATGTGTTCAATAGCAACTCTTTCTATTTAAGTTCAGTACTTTAGGAATTTTTTATTTAACTTTTAAAAATCTTCTATCTGTATCTCCTTTCTCCTAAGATGAGAATCCAGGTTCTCAATGACAATGACAATGATAGCATCAGAGTATCATTGAATTATTCATTTTCTTTAACACACAATACAGTCTGAAAATAACAACACCACAGTACCATCACCAATGTGATGTGATTACTGAAAAGACTTATGATCTTTTCTTGCAAATATTTTTGTCCTTAGAGTACATACTTTTTAGGATGTACAGTCAAATTATTGTGTTTTGAAGTCACTTGGAATATTTCTGTATGTGTGGTTATGCCAACAAATACATACATAATTAAGTCCATTTAATTGTTTTGTTTCTGTTTTTTGAGGTATAATTTTCACAGTGACATTCTCAGATCTTAAAGTTTTTACATTATAAATGATTTTACAGTTTGATGACCTTTGACAAATGCATATACCCATGTAACTCACAGCCCAATCAGGATATAGATTGTCCACAGCCCAGAAAGCTCCTTGTGAAATAATAAATATATATATTTGTCTCTGCCTCCAAGTTCTGATTAAGAACTCCTAAATCTCTTCTGAAAAGGGATGTTAGGAACATCTTTTGTTCTAATATTTGGTCTTTGACCCCAGTTCCTGACACAAAGATTCTAAATCCCTTGGAATTTTCTGGACAATAGGAGCATTCTTTGTTCTAATGAGGTGACTCTTGGTGGGATCCTGGATGGTGGCTGGTCACCAGAAAGAAATAGTAATGATTAGAAGCTTGGTAATTTCAGCCCCAGGCCCCATTCTCCAGAGAGGGGAGAGGGGCTGGAAATTCAGTCAGTAATTGATTACACCTACGTCATGAAGCCTCCATACAAATTCCAAAAGTATGGGATTCAGAAAGCTTCCAGGTTGATGAACACATCCTGCGCCAGGGGGGTGGCACACCCCAACTCCACAGGGACAGAAGCTCCTGTGCTTCTGAATCTCACACTTTGTGTCTCTTCATTTGGCTATTCATCTTGTATTACATCCTTTATAATAAACTGGTAAACATAAGTGAGTGTTTCCCTGAGTTCTGTGAGCCACTCTAACAAATTATTAAACCCAAGGAGGGATCATGGGAACTCCATTTATAGCCATTCTGTCAGAAGTACAGGTGACAACATAGGACTTGAAATTGGCATCTGAAATGGAGGCAGCCTTGTGGGGTTGGGCCCTTAACTTGTGGGATCATCTGATACTAACTCTAGGTAGATAGTATCAGAAATGAATGGAATTGTAGGACATCCCGCTCGTGTTGGAGAATGGGTCCATGTGGGGAAAACCCCACACATCTTGTTTCAGAAGTACTGTGAGTGGGAGAATAAAAGAAAACACAGTGCATTTTTCCTAGTCACTATCAGCCTTTACCCCACCTGATACCCCACCCCAAAGTAGCCACCCCTGATATCTTTCACCATAGATCAGTTTGCCTGTGGAATTGTATATAAATGGATTTATAGTATGAACTCTTTTGTGTTTGACTCCTTTCACTCAGCATAATGTTTTTGAGATTCATTCATGTTGTGTGTATCAGTAGTTTGTTCTGTTGTATTGCTGAATAGTATTCCATTGACGAATACTCATCATTTGTTTATCCAAGCTCCTATTGATGGACAGTTAAACTGCTTCCCATTTTGGTTATTATAAATAAAGCTGCATCCAGGACATTCTTGTACATAGTCTTTTTCTGAGCAGTCTTATGTAAATTCCCAAGAGTGGAATTGCTGGGAGGTATATATTTACCCTTATAAGAAGCTGCCAGACCATTTTCCCAAGTGGTTGACCAGTTTTACAGTGTTGTCAGCAATACACATCCTTGCCAACATTTGAAGTTGTCCATCTTTTCAATTTTACCTTTTTGAAGGATTTGTACTTGTATCTCATTATGGTTTTAATTTGCATTTCCCTAACGACTAATAACATAAAGCACTTTTTCAGTTGTTTATTTGTCATTTGTATATCTTCTTTTGGAAAGTGTCTGTCCAATTGTTTTGCCATTAAAAAAATGGAATTGTCTTGGTTATTGTTATATGAGTTCTTTATATATTCTAGATGAAAGTCCTTTGTCAGACTTATGTAATTGTGAATAGTTTTTCCTAGTTGTGGCTTACATTTTCATTCTCTTAATTGATGTCTTTTGATAAGCAACGTTTTTGATTTTGGGGAAGATAAATTTATCAATATTTTATGGTTAGTACTTTCTGTGTCCTAGCCAAGGAATCTTTGCCTACCCCAGCCTTCTTATGCTTAATAATGCATGACATATCCTTTCACATTTATTTACTTTCAATCTTACCTGTGCTTTATATTGAAAGAGCATTTCTTGATGACAGCCTGTACTTGGGTCTTGCCTTTTTATACAGTCTGAAAATGTCTGCCTTTGAACTGGAGTGTTCAGTCTATTTAATGTGAAGTCATATAATTATTGATATGGTGAGCTTTATGTCTACAATCTTGCTATTTGCTTTATATTTGTTCATATGTTCTTTCTTCCTTTTTGCCTTCTTTCCTGCATTCTTTTTTGTATTCCATTTTATCTCCTCTGTTGGCTTTTTAGTTAGACTTCCCTGTTTTATATCTAATGGCTGATTTATGGAAACAGTATGCATCCTTAACCTATCATAGTCTACCTAGAGTTAATATTGTATTAACTCACATGTAATATAAAAAATTTACAACAGTACATTTCCATTTACTCCCTACCCATCCTTTCTGTTACTATGATACATTTTACTTCCACATGTTATAAACGCCACAATACATTACTGCTTTTGCTTTAAAACACCCATTATATTTTCAAAAATTAAGAAACAAGGAGGGAAAAACCTTTTATATCTCCCTATATATTTACTATTTTCATCTCTCCATTTCTTCAGCTAGATTCATGTTTCACCTGAAGAACTTTACTATATCTTGCAGTGCAGATCTTCTGATGACAAATCCTTCCAGCTTTTGTTCTGAAAATGTCTTTATTTTGCTTTTATTTTTGAAGGTTATTTCCCTGGATATAAAATTCTAGTTTGTCAGGGTGGTTTTTCCCCCTTTATCTCAGCACTTTGAATATGTCTTTATATTTTTTCCTGCCTCACATTATTTGTAATAAAAAGTGGGTGGTTTTCCATTTTTCTCCACCATATACTTGTCTTTTGGCCTTAGCTACTTTTAAGGTGTTCTTTGTATCTTTGGTTTAAGCAATTTGTCTATAACGTAGCTTATCTATTCCCTGTGTTTATCCCGCTTGAGGTTCATTGAGTTCTTTGAAGGAAACTGGAATTTTTCAACAAATTTGGGGAAAATAAATTGACCAGTATATCTTCAAATATATTTTCTTTTCCATTCTCAATCTCCTCTACTTCTGGAATCCCAATTACACATGTGGTAGACTGCTAGATATTATGCCAACAGTCAGTGAGACTCTGTTCATTTTTTTTAAAACCTTTTCCTCTCTGTGCTTCATTTTGAATTGATTCTCTTGTCATATATATTCAAGTGCATTGATCTTTTCTCCTGCAGTGCTAAATCTTCTGTTTTGTCCCACTGAAATTTCATTTCCTATATTATACTTTTCAGTTCTAGAATTTCCAGTTTTATAGTTGCCATTTGTCTACTGATATTCCTCTATAGGTTCACCCATTATATTTATATTTTCCTTGCAATCTTTAAAATGTATTTATAATAGACATTTTAAAGATTTTGTCTACTAATTACAATATCTGTGTCACCTATGGATCTGTTTCCCTTGATTACTATTAATTATTTTTCCTGGTTATGGTCTCCTTTTCTTTTCTTGTTTCTTCACAGGTTTCATAATTTTTTTTTTTTTTTTTTTTTTTTTTGCGGTACACGGGCCTCCCACTGCTGTGGCCTCTCCCGTCGCGGAGCACAGGCTCCGGACGCGCAGGCTCAGCGGCCACGGCTCACGGGCGCAGCCGCTCCGCGGCATGTGGGATCTTCCCGGACCGGGGCACGAACCCGTGTCCCCTGCATCGGCAGGCGGACTCTCAACCACTGCGCCACCAGGGAAGCCCCATAATTTTTGATTGTATGATAGATATTGTGGATGATATGTTGTTGAGTCTGGGATTTGGTGGTGTCTTCTTTAAAGAGTTTTGAATTTTTTTTCTGGCAGGCACTTAATTTACTAGTGGGCCAGCTCGATCATTTCAAGTCTTGTTTTTAAGCTTCATTAAGGTATGTCTAGAGTAGTCTTTACCCTGGAGCTATAACAGCCGTACACTGTAAGGCGTGGTTTTTCCAGTATCACAGCTGAATGTTTAGAGTGTTCAGCAGGTCCCTCTGCTCTGGATGATCAGATCTCATATGTATCCCAGAGCTGTGACTTTTGGAATCTGCATTCAGCTCACAGTTCCTCTGTAGCTGTTCTCTGCCAGGCTTTCCAGAATCTAGTCTTGTGTGTCTAGTCTTTACATTTGGCTAAAGACTTAAGGTGACTTAAGGGCACCCTATGCAGATTTCACAGCTCTTTCTATACACAAGTCCCTCCTATCTGGTAGCCAGTCTTGCAGTTCCAACTGCCTCAGTAGCCTTGAACTCTAATATCTGCCCCCTAATCTCAAGCAAAACTTCTGTGCTCTGCTTGCAATCCACCTCCCTGTGTTGCATGGTCTGGAGCAGGACCTCCAAGGAGAGAGCCAGGGCAATTTCTCTTATGGATTACAGTCCTCTACTGCCTGCTGTGAAACATCTAAAAACAGTAGTTACTGTATATGCTTTCCCATGGTGGAAGGGCTGGTCCAGTCCCAGTTACTCTGTCGTCTGAAACAGAGGTCATATATTTTTATTTTTTGGAGTTTCTTTTTATAATTTTATTTTATAATTATATAGAATATTTGCAAGATTCCACATTGAATCTACAAAATAAGATTTATTCATAGAAGTCTAGCTGGTATTCCTATACCTTCCACATTACTCACTCCATTTCTTTATATATAACAATTAAAAATAATATTCATGGTTTATTTTCTATTCTTTCTTTTGTTAACACAAGCAGTGTGTGTGTGTGTGTGTGTGTGTGTGTGTGTGTGTGTGTTGTATTCACCCCTTATTTAAATAAGTAGTAGCAGTATACTCTACATTTCGATACTTTCCTCCATTTTGCTTTTTTTCATGTAACTATGTATCCTGATGACCACTCCATACTGGTATAAAGAGATACTGCTCATTCCTTCATTACAGTTGCATAGTTCTCAATTGTAAGAGTGACTAACGTGTCCTGGTTTGCCTAGGACTCTCCTGGTGTTAGCACTGAAAGTTCCATGTGTCCCAAACCAGGTTGGTTGGTTGCCCTGTCATTGTATGTGTATTGTAATTTATGTAATCAGTTTTCCTTGGATGGATATTTGGGTTGTTTCCAATCTTTCACTGCTACAAGCAGTTCTCAGTGAATAGCCTTGTGTATATATCTTTTCATGTTTTGCCAGTGTATATTTGATTTATATTTTTAGAAATGGGATTGCTGGTTCAAAGGTAAATGTGTACGTTTTCCAGATATTGTCAAATTCTCCTCCATAGGGATTGTACAATATGCATTTCCACCAGCAAGGCTTGAGATCCTGTTTCTCCAGAGATGCACCCACAGAGAATGTCAAACTTTTATTTTTTCCAGTTGAATATCAGGTGAGAAATTATACCTCAGTATAGTTTTAATTTACATTTCTCTTATGAGCAAATTTGAGCATCTTTCAAAATAAGAGCCACTTGCACTTCTTTCTCTGTGGACTGTTGGTACAATTCTCTAGCCTATTTTTCTATAGGCTTATAGGTTTTTTCTTCTCTAATTTTAGAAGTTCTTTTATATATTAGATACATGAACTCTTTGCAATGTAAGTTGCAAATATTATTCCCAGTTTGTTGTTTATCTTTTCACTTTGCATATAACAACTTTTGCTGTGCCCCCAATTTTTTGGAATGTAATCAATTTAGCTATATTTTCCGTTAAGTCATAGGAATGATTTCCCCATTCCCAGACTACAGAAGAATTCAACAATGTTTTCTCTTCTTTAGTGCTTGTATGGTTTGCTTTATTACCTTTACATTTCTGATCCATTTGGGATTTACCCTGATGTGTGACAGGAACGGATGCAATTTTATCTTTTTCTATATGGCTCTCCAATGATCTGAATATAATTTAAAAGTCTATCATTTTTCCTCTGATTTGAGCTGTTGTCTTTATCGCATGTTAAATTTGCATATGAATGGGTCTTTCTCTGACTTTCCTGTTCTGTTTCATTTTAATTATAGAGGCTTCATAGCATGTTTTAGTATTTAGTAGGGTTAAGCCCCCGCTCTTTGTTCTTCTTTTTCAGGATTTTTCTCACTATTATTTGTTGTTCTTCCAAATGAACTTTATAATCAACTTGTTTAGCTGCAGGAATAATCTGAAGATATTTTTATTGGGACTACCAAGTTTTTATACATTAACTTTAGGGAGAATTGTCATCTTTATGACACTGAGTCTTCCCAGTCAAAAACACAGTATCAAGTGACATTTCTGATTACATTTCAGATTAAGGAGTTGATGAAATTCTCTGTATGATCATGTGGCTGGGGACCACTGGGTTTCACAAGTCTTCCTGAGCCCAGCCCGTGCCACCTCTTCCAAGAAGCCTGTCTTCTTTTCTAGGGAAATGATCTCTCCATTCTCTACAGATATCTTGTGATTCACATGAACATTTTCGACTATAGCTCCTACCTTTACATATGTATACCCCATTTCCCCTTCTGGGCTAAGAGCTCTCTGGGAACTGGCTATGTATTATATATTTATTTGTTTTTTTGGCTGTCTTGGGTCTTAGTTTCTGTGCGAGGGCTTTCTCTAGTTGCCGCAAGCGGGGGCCACTCTTCATCACGCTGTGCGGGCCTCTCACTATCGCGGCCTCTCTTGTTGCAGAGCACAGGCTCCAGACGTGCACAGGCTCAGTAGTTGTGGCTCACGGGCCTAGCTGCCCCGCGGCATGTGGGATCTTCCCAGACCAGGGCTTGAACCCATGTCCCCTGCATTGGCAGGCAGATTCTCAACCACTGCGCCACCAGGGAAGCCCTGGGTATGTATTATAAATCACAGGTGTACTGATAAAAGCTAAGCTAAGGCAAGAGACTCTGAGCTGGGTGTATCACATCAGTTACTTCATAGCCTTTCCCGGGGGTCACCAGCTAGCATCTAGCAAGACAAACCTAGCCCATGTGTTTGACTTGCATGGAAATTTTTAAAATTTTGAATTAGTTGCCAACATTGAAAAATTGTAAGATCTTCACATAAAAACACAGGTTTTCAGATTTTCTAAAAGTAATGGAAGTTCCTGGCAACAACCAGCTGGAGCTGAGTATCTGCTGTCCCTTTAGACCAGGCAGGCACACCACAGTTTTCCCCCTACCTCTTCATTTCCATTATCTGTCTAGGCCCTGGAAGCATCTGAGTCAGTAGTTCGTCTCCTTAAAACCACTGGAAAATGGAAAGAGTGAAATCTCTGTCTGGCCCTGGCACACAGTGGGTGCTCAGCAGATATTTGTGGAATGAATGAATCCCTGTTTGCTGATCAGGTTCTGAGAGCTTCCCTGACTTAGCAAAGGTCACATGACCAGAGGGTGGCCAAGGAAGAGATTTAAAAGGAGGATCTACTTTGCTGCACGGCCCAGCAGTGTCTGACGGCCATCCAAGTGCTGGCCCACGCATTCTTTCTCACCTATTAGCTGGTTAATGGCCGCAGACTTGGTCCCAAGCCCTTAACCAACTTGGTTGTTCTCAGATGGAACGTTAGTTAGTAACTGCCTCATTAACACAGACAGGAGGGAGGGAGGCCTGAAACCTTAGGGGAGAAATGGGCCCTGGTGACCTTTTAGCTTCATAGAGTTAGGTTTGAGACTCTTTCTTTTCCTTTCTCTTTCCACATAGCTCCCTAGGCCTCATCAAATCTGCTGACAGCGAGCACCCTGGGGGAGAGTCGCAGAAAGGCAGGGCAAGGGGGAGCCTATGTCCTCTGCTCAGGGGTTTCCTTGCCTCTTTAAAGGGAAGAGCAGAGGGCTTCAGGTTGTCCAGGCCTTAGGTCTCCCAACCCCCCAGGACATGGGAGCTTTACCAGTAAATTGCCTTAAAAAAGAACAGCTAATTATTATTTTTTTCCATTCAACAAACAGGTATTGAGCAGTTTTCTGTACCAGCCACTGTGCTAGCAGTAAAGGCCTTGGAGAACTCAGTAGACATGTTCCTCTTTCTAGTAGCAGAAACTGAAAAATAAGCCTGTGAGAAAAATGCATTTTTTTAAACTTTTTATCTTATACTGGAGTATAGTTGATTAACAATGTTGTGATAGTTTCAGGTGTACCACAAAGTATTTCAGTTACACATATACATGTGTCTATTCTTTTTCAGATTCTTTTCCCATTTAGGTTGTCACATAATATTGAGCAGAGCTCCCTGTGCTATACGGTAGGTCCCTGTTGGTTATCCATTTTAAATAGAGCAGTGTGTACATGTCAAGCCCACACTCTCTAACTATCCCTTCTCCCCATCCTTCCCCCTGCGCCCCACCTCCCAACCATAAATTTGTTCTCCAAGTCTGTGAGTCTCTAGTCTGTTTCTGTTTTGTAAATAAGTTCGTTTGTACCATTTCTTTTTAGATTCCTCATATAAGCTCTCTTTCTCTGGAAAAATGCATTCTAACAGGACAGGACGGGTATGGGAATACCTAGTAGGAGTGCCTCATGCAGGGATGGTCAGGAAGGGCTTCCCTGAGGGTGCCACCCTCCAGCTGAGCTAGGGGAGGAGGGAGAGGGGATGGAATGTGGGAGGACCCAGAGGCAGGTCTGAAGAGTGGGAGGAAGCTCGGTAGACTGGGGCATGTGGACAAGGGGCCCAGGAGAAGGCAGTCAGAGGAGGGTCGAGCAGCTAACACTGGAATTGAGGTGAGCACTTGCTATTTGCTGCAGTAAACACTTCTCCGCATAACAGGATGTTGAGGGAACTTGTCCTTTCCCCCTTGAACTGACGCCTAGAGTTCAGAGTAGAGAATCCAGAAGTGCTGCTTTCTCCCTGTTCTGATGAGGACTGCCAGCAGCAGTGTCCAGACTCCCACCCCCCAGGGCCCACTGGAAGGCAGCAGATTAGTCCAGCCACCCCCCACCAGCCCCGCATTCCCCTTCTGGTTTGTAATCGAAAACCAAGGAGAGGGGCAGAATTGCGGCCTCAGCCTCGTGGGGAGCAGCGCTCCCCTGAGAGCTCCCCCGGCTCCCCTCCCTCGTACCACACACCCCAGAGGCCAGTCAAAGGGTGGAGGGTGGGAGGACTCCCAGGGAATCCCTCCTGCAGTATGGGGGCGGTCCGGCAAGAAGGCGAGACTGACAGGTCACTCTGGTGGACAGAGTTTCACAGGTGGACATTTGCTGAGCGGCAGAGTCTACGCCACCGTGAACGTGGTGAGCCAGTGTGGGTGCACTCAGCCTGGGTCCCCGGATTCTGGGGGCGGTTGTGAATGTGGAGACTGGTGCTGAGGAAGGCAGGGAGGACGGCTGGAGCAGCCTGGCCCAACTGAGTGATGAGGGGGGTTCAGGACACCTACCCCCATAGAGAGCACCTTGGCATGCTGAACATTTTAGGCCGAAGGAGTTTGAGAAGACAGCAGAAGCAGGAAGGTCACTCTGACCCCATCCTCCCTCCCCTGAGATGGGTCACAAGGCACTCATATGAGAGCCCTTCTCCTCTCAGGGCGCCCCGAGTCCCTCACCTGCTAGCTGCAGCCCCTCGCGGAAGCGCTGCTACAGTTTACAACGGACAAGATGCTGAGTGCTTGTGGCAATTTAGCTGTTTGCCACTGACCCGGCCTCTGCCTGCCTGCACCCTGAGGAAAGGGGCATCCTCATCTCTGAAGACAAAGGATCATGGAGAAGAATCCAAATGCACTGGCCTTGCTAAGTTTCCTCCAGTTCCCTACACTGGCTTCATACTCCTCGACCTGCCATATTCCTCCACGATGTCCACTCTTTATGAAACCTAGCATGAAAAGATGCGGGTTTAGGGCTTCCCTGGTGGCGCAGTGGTCGAGAGTCTGCCTGCCAATGCAGGGGACACAGGTTTGTGCCCCGGTCCAGGAAGATCCCACATGCCGCAGAGCGGCTGGGCCCGTGAGCCATGGCAGCTGGGTCTGTGCGTCCGGAGCCTGTGCTCCGCAGTGGGAGAGGCCACAACAATGAGAGGCCTGCGTACCGTAAAAAATTAATAAATATATAAAATTTTAAAAATTTTAAAAAGATGCGGGTTTAATCATTTCCTCAGGTCTTCATTTCCTTTGGAAGGCTTGCGTGTAAAACTTACTTAAATATATATGTATGCTTTTCTCCTGTTAATTTGGCTGTCAGTTTAATTTTCAGACCCAGTCAGGGACCTTAAAAGGGTTGAGGAAAAATCTTCCCTCCCCTACAGTGAGTAGGGAGCTGGTGTGTAGTAGGTGCTTAAGGACCCAAAGGCCTGGGTCCTGCAGCTCCATGTGAAGGAGCCTGGAGGCTTCCTTCACACGGCAGGGCCTGAAGCTGGCAAGAGAGGAGAAGGGCCATCATGGACTCCTGGCAGGGCTGAGGAAGAGTAGGCTGCTGCTCTCTGGGGGGTCTGCAGAGCTGCCGTTAAGTGAAGTTAAATACCACCCTAAGAAAAGAAGACGCACCACCAAAACAAGGATCACCACATCCGCAGAGACCACTAGCACCTCGTGGAAAGTCGCTGACCCTCTGGGAGGCCAGGGACACTTCCCCCCACCCCCAGGAGGTCAGATGGGTGACACATCAGCTACCCACCTTGGACACTAGATGTCAGAGGAGGAAGGAAAGACCCAGACTCAGAGAAGGAGGGAGGTGCCGGGAGGAGGGGGCATGAATGAGCAGACCAAGCCCCTGCCCACTTCTGGTCCTGTTTCTTGAGCCATCGGTCCAACCCACAATAGGAGGAGGGAAGAAATGGGCTTTAAATGACCAGAATGTTTGGCATCTGCTGAAGTGATCATCATCAAGTGGGTAAGATGATGGATCTAACTGGGTACAACTAGAGGCAGAAATAGAAGGAAAAAAAGCCATTTCGTGTTAATGGCCCAATATGTCAGTTACTTGTCCGTTGTATCAAGGAATTTTCCAAACAATCATATAAGGCAGTTACTGTTATTATTGCCATTTTTGAGGAGAGGGAACCAAGGATCCGGGAGAGGAAGGAACTTAAAACCACACAGCTAACAGGTAGCTGGGCTGGGAGTTGAACTCTCACTGTTGGGCTCTAAAGCCAATGCTCTAAATAGCACTGTCCCCAGAGGGGAGCCCCAGCTGGCACTCCATGCCAACGTCTCCCCTCCCAGCTGCTCTCGGAGTGAACCCAGTGAGGGGACCTCAGCACCTGCCCAGACATCTTATCGTATTTTCAGATGGCTGTTGAAATAACAACTTAGGTTTTTAAAGGTTTTTACGGTTAACACGCACTATAGTCATTCCATAAGCATTTATGAGGCTGCTACCACTCACTGTGCTGAGCACCCCCTAGCTTTTCTGAGAGGAGGGCCCAGCAGGCAATTCTTTTCAACTGTCTTCTGCATATGAGGGAAGGGGAACACAGAAAGGCTATGACTTGCCTAAGGTCACAGAGACCTGGGACCACCACCGCCACCAAGCATTTCCTGAGCGCTCAGTACGTGTCAGGCACTGTGCTAAGCGCTCGACATGGTCCTATGGGGCTTGAGGATTCCTCCTGTCCAGTACTCTTTTCACTGCCCCAGCTGGCTTCCCCCATTCCCACTCCTGATCCCCGCTTTCCTGCATGGAGCCAATGCTTCTCTGGCCAAAGGACTGATTTCCTGGCTTGGGGAAGGCCCTGTAACAGGGAGTCTGCGAGTCTCAGAGAAAAGCAGAGAATTTGGCTTCCTTCCCCGGTGCCAGCTAATCATACCAACTGACCTGCTGCAGGAGAAGAGAAGGCGCTGGTAGTTCAAAGCATGGGCCCTTGAGTAATTTCTCATCCTCTATAAATAAGTGAATAAAGGCACATTCTGCACGCACTGCTTCGACGCCTCCGATGGGCCTTTTATTGCTCTCTACACCTTGTTACTCACTGGCCTTGGGACGTCAAACTTACTTCCAGCCAGACAGTCAAACTCCTTAGCTTGGCAGGTGTGCCCCTTATTCACCCCCTACACCCAACCTAGGCTCCTGCTCACCTGACTTCTCTCTGGACTCACCAGTTGCCTACACTGCCCTGCTTTTCTGGCAGTCCATCATGACAGAGCAGCTAAGCATGTCGGCTTGTATGGGTTCAAATCCCAGCTCTGTCACTTCTTGGCTTTGTGACCATATGGGTAAATTATTTAACTTCTGCAGTCCTCGGTTTCTTGATATATAGAATAGGGATGATGAAAATAGTGTGTATCCTGGAATTAACGTCCTAGTTGGGAATCAGACACTAAATAGGCAGACAGTCACACATACAAGAATTTCAGTCAGTGATGAGTAGCGTGATGGAGAGTGAGAGAGTGAGGCCAAGGAGGGCTTCTCTGAAGAGGTGACCTTTGAGCTAAGACATTAAGGATGAGAAAGAGCTGATTCAAAGAGGATCTGAGGGCAGTTGGTTCCAGGCAGAGAAGGAACAGGGAGTGTGACTCTGGGCAGTTCTCTGAGGGCTGGGGAGGGGTTGGCTGGAGGGGTCCCTGGTGCTAGGGGATGGGTGGGAAGGTGGGCCAGGCCTCTCACAAGGCACATATTAAGGGGAGATGGGGTCTGAAAAGCTGGGTTAAGTGGCTAAAGCCCAGGGGTGAGAGAAGAGAAAAGAGACATTGGTGGGGGACTCTGATGCCATCACGAGGCCCATACTCAAGTCTCTAGAGGCTGGCTCTTTGAGCGCCTTCCAGCCTCCTGGGCCAGTGAGGAGTGGAGAGGAGGTGGCAGGTCCTGCTTTCGTCACCACAGGTCCCCCATCTTCTCTTCCCCTTTCCTAAAGTGAAACACTGTCCAGAGAGGGTCTGGTGTCAGCCATGTACACAGCGGTATGTGGGCTCTCCAAACAAGGCAACACAAAAGGCACTGACTTGCCGCTTTGGCCAGTAGTGGGGGTGTAAATACTCCCACCACGGCTGATTTTTTTTGTGCTTCCAGCATAATGTGTGATTGTGGAGTTGGGAGGCGAGGCACAAGATCGGCTCCCATGTGCAGGTGGGCACTGGCTCCAGCTCACCCCTGCATTCACACCCAAGGAACAATGAGCAGGGTTTAGGAAGCACTTACCATGTGTCAGGCCCAGTGGTAAGCACTTTATATATACTAACCCACAGCAACTCTATGAGGCAGGAGCTGTTAATATTCCCATTACACAGATGAGAAATGCAGTCACAGATGAGCTTGGTAACCTGCCCAAAGTCACACAGGCAATGCTGGAGCTGAGATTAAACTGCAGTATAACTTATAGGGAAGGGAGCGAATCCCAAGCACACTGCACAGTGGAGTTTTAGGTATGTATACCATATGTAAGCAGATCATGATAGGGAACATTTCCAGTCCCAACTGGCTCTTTTTATCACTCTTGTCTTTGATACTCTCCCTCCAGGATAACCACCATTTTTTATTTTTATCACCATAGATTTGCTTTGTCTGTGCTTGAATTTTGTTTTCTTTTTTTTTTTCTGGCTGCGCCAGGCAGCAGATGGGATCTCAGTACCCCAACCAGGGATCGAACTTGTGTCCCCTGCAGTGGAAGAGCAGAATCCTAACCACTGGACCGCCAGGGAAGTCCCCAGTCTGTGC
This sequence comes from Neophocaena asiaeorientalis asiaeorientalis, assembly GCF_003031525.2. Taxonomy (NCBI): domain Eukaryota; kingdom Metazoa; phylum Chordata; class Mammalia; order Artiodactyla; family Phocoenidae; genus Neophocaena; species Neophocaena asiaeorientalis. Next base: position 4,637,931 of record NW_020174788.1, read on the forward strand.
TTGAATTTTATGCAACTGGAATCATTCATTACATAATCTTTTTGTGTCTTGGCTTCTTTCTCTCCAATGTCATTGCTTCATCCATGTCGTTGCGTGTTTCAGAAGTTTGTTCTTTTGAACCGTCGTATGCTTTTCTGCAGTGTGTGAGTATGTACGATGTATCTATCCATTCTCCTGTGGATGGTCTTTGGGCTTGTTTCTGCAGTGTGTGCTCATAATCACTATGACATAGTGCCACTCAAGTATGGATGCACTCCCTGACTCTTCCTGTCTCTGGGGGATTTGCAGGATTAGCATGTGGGTTGAGTGGTATCACAGGATGTATTACTTTCTGATTGCAGCTATAACAAATCACCACAAACTTAGTGTCTTAATGCAACACAGAGTTATTACTTTACAGTTCTGGAGGTCAGGAGTCTAAAATAGGCTGGCAGCTATGGTTCTTCTGGAGACTGTAGGGGGACAATCCCTTGCTTTGCCTTTTCCAACCTCTGGAGGCTGCCTGGGTCCATCTCTGCTTCTGTCATCACATCTCCTCTTACTCTGACCCTCCTGCCTCCCTCTCATAAGGACCCTTGTGATTACATTGGACCTATCCAGATAACCCAGGATAATCTCCCCATCTCAAGATCCTAACTTAATCACATCTGCAAAGTCTTGCCATGTCAGGTAGCATATTCACAGGTTCTGGGGTTAGGACATGGACATATTTGGGGGGCCATTATTGTGCCTCACACATTGGACTCTCCTGATGTAATGGTAAGACCCTGGTGTGGGAATCAGGAACCCAGGGTCCTGGTCTGCCCCCTGGGTTGACTTACTGCGGGTAGTAAGTCTGACTTACTGGGCTTTTGGCAGACATATTGAATAAAACGAAGGGCTAGGATGTGATCCATTTCACAGGCGCCTCCCAGCCTCCACGTTCTAGGACTCAATACATAAGCTTTAGGCTTGGGGCTCTATCTAGCCACCCCTTTCATCTGTGTGTGCCGATTCCTTCCCACCCCCAGGGCAAAGGGAGCACACCTTCTGAGAAGACCTGGGAGGCCTCCAGCGGATTCCCCACTGTCCCTCCCTTCCCCTTCCTTTCTATCATGTGACCCCTGGGCCTTTTATCCAGAATGACTCTGAAAGCCTGCTATTGATTTTCCTGTCACTTCAGGTCATAAACTCCCACCCGTCATCTTCCTTTAAGTGAAAGTTTGAAAACACAATTTGGAAAAGAAAAAAAAAAAGATCACCCACGTGATTTCAGGGGCTGGGCTGATGGAGCAGCCCTTCCAGGAGGCTGGGTGTGAAGTGCTTGGAGGAAGTAATAGAGACACCCTTAAAGACTCCGTTCTGACATGAGCTGAGCTGTTCCTTCATTTGCAGTTGACGGCTGTTCTAGTCGTGGGCTCCCAGCAGTTACTGAAAAGAGAAAGTGGGAGAGCAAATCATTTTCATGATTGCCATACAGGAAGCCTACTTTGCTGAAAGCGAACCAGCCGCCTGTTGGGTCTTCATATTTTCTACTAGCCGAGTATTTGGTCTTTCCTAGCTGGCACCTTGTGGCTGATCATCTCCTCCAACTCTTCTCTCATTGATACAGTCATTAGTGACCACCTACTTTTTCTGCTTTGCATGGTAACTAGGGCATATGCTTTAAAGTCAGACGGTCATTCCTTCAATAAATGTTTACTGGGTGCCTACTTTATGCCGGGCACCTGACCAGGCACTGGGGACAAAATGACAAGCAAAACGGATATGGGGTCTGTCCCCAAGGAGCTTATACTGATGGAGGAGACAGAAGGGAACTGCATAATCCCACGATATATTGAATTACAAAATGTGGCAAATGCCATGAACCAAAAGTCAGGGAAGCTATGAGAGCAAATTCCAAGAGGGCACGAACTAGTTTAAGGGTCAGGAGAGGCTGCACTGGGTGGAAAATGGGGGCATAATGGAGACAAAGGAATCTGTTCAGATGAAGCCCTGAGGCAGAAGGAAGCTGGGTAAGTTTGAGGACTTTGGAGGAGTGTAGACGGTGAAGGGTGAGGGAAGGAGAGCAACACATAATGGGGAGTTTTGAATTTATTAATGCTGTAATAAAGTCCGTAAACTGGTTGACTTTCAGTGTCCTAATCCATAAAATGTGTATAGAAATACCTTCCTTGCAGAGTGGCTTTGAGGATTCACTGAGATAAAATATGCCATTTTAAGATAAAGTGCTTAGCCCAGAACTTGGTCTGTTGCAATCCTGGAATAAATGGGAGCAACTAGTTTTATGACTGGGCAAGGTGCACCGCTGCTGGGAACTGGGGACAGAAATGAATCAGCTTTGGTCCTTGCCTTCAAGCAGCTTCTAACATCGCTGAGGGGATCAGCAATATCTAGTCTGCAAGTGTGCCATAGCTTCTCCGCCGACAGGGCTCAGAGGAGGGAAGGCTGACTCCAGTGGGGAGTAAGGGAAGGCTGCTTGAGGGGGAGGCATCTAGATGCCCAACACATAATTCTGGTCAGGCGGGAAAGCAAAGGAAAGCGAGGACCATCTTCACTTCCCTGGGAGCATCTGGGTTGTGGAGAGGGAAACAGCTGCATTTCCTTCCCTCCTGCCGAAGTGAAGGAACTCAGAGGTGCTGCTTCTCTTATTAATCCAGCTGTGAGCATTTTTTAGACCATCGTGAGCCCCTGAGGAATGAGGTGCAGAGCCTCTGAACAACATCATTAAAATGCTTCCCAAGATGAAACTCAAGCCGAGCAGGTGAGAATCTAACGGCAGAACCAGCACCAAGCGATGTAGCTCGGAATGCGAGGCAGGGAATGGTTCCTGTCTAGCTCTGTGCCAACAGTCTTGGACAAGTGCCCTCACCTATGGGTCTTGGTTTTCTCACCTGTAAAATGAAATGATTGTTGTAGATGATGACATTTGTTCTTCTGACATTCTATGTCTCCAAAAGGCTACATTATTGCTTTGGTAAGATTCTGGGGACGATTTCTATCAAGAACAAAGGGGAAAATGGAGGCAACTCCCCAGTAATTCTCACTGCCTCTCAACACATTTGTACTGGAAAATCCACACATTTGCAACCTAAGTGAGTTTGGGAGCCTAAAATATATCTGGCAAGCTAAATAATTTCCTCACTTCATTTTCCTAATCTAGTCCTAGCGTTGATATTTCTAAGCAATATGTGACCACAAGCAAGTCACTTAACCTTTGCAAGTGTCTGTTTCCCCTTCTTAAAATGCAGACCTCCGACTGAATCATCTCCTTGGGCCCCTTCAGCTCTCATTTTCTCTGTCTTTTTCATTCATGGCTTTGATCCTTGGGCAGGTCAGTTATCTCTAGCAACAAGTGAGATGTGGAAAAAGAAACTCAGGTGGTCTACCATCTCCCTGAACCTCAGTGCTGTGATCTGAATAAAGTTAACATGTTTAAGGGTGTCTTTTCTAGACCAGCAGGGTAGCAAAGTAGTTATAAGCAGGGGCTTTCAGGCAGGCAGTCTGGAATCAAATCTGGTCTCTATCACTTACTACCTGTGTGGCCTTGAGCAAGTGCCAATCAACATGAAGCACGGATAGTTCTATTTAGGCAGAAAAGCAAGAAGTCTCAGTTTCCTTATCTGTAAAACGGGAGTGAAGATAATGCCTGCTGCTTACAGTCATTGTGGGGAATAAATACACAGTGCTTTCCAAATTTCTATCATACAGTAAGATAAAACATAGTTTCTCTGATAAATGGGCAAATGACGCTTGGTCCTGAGATTAGGGACACGTGGAGCAGTGGAGATTGAGGCCAAATGGGTCAGTTTGCTGCAGCTGACTGTAACACTGTAGGTCTCAGTGTTGCCAGATCTGATTTTTTTCTTTTTCAAGAGAAACCAGAAATCTGGATTTTTATGTGAGATTGCCTAATCTTAAAATACTGGCTCACATTTATTTTTTTAAACATGCAAATAAGACATGGCTGCTGCCAGGATGTGGCCCACAGTTTTTCAGTTGGTAACCTCAGTTTGTAACCATTAAGTGCTCAACGAATGATGGGGAAAACCCCGGTCATCTTAGTTAGCACTCTCAAGCACTCTCAACCACCCAATTTTACAGATATGGAAACTGAGGCCAAGGCTAAGAAAAGTGAAATGACTTGCCCAATGTTGCATGACTTTATTATGTTAAAGATGGGACTCTAACTCAGGTCTTTTGACACTTAGTTTGGTGCCCTTTTGCCAAGTCACAGGAATCCTTCTAGAAACTCACAGCCTGGATGGTGAGCTGCCCTGGAGCCACAGTCCTTGCTTTCCCCCCATGTCTCTTCCTGCAGTGCTTACAGATAACTGTGTTTTGAGATGATGCACAGAACCTCTACCTATGTGCCTGCATAACACCCACAGTCCAACAGTGGCTCAGATCGGGGCAGGGGTGATTCCGAGTGTTCCCAGCCGTTCCCCTCACTCCATGCCTCCCGTCTCTGCCCACTTTCCCTGAGATCAGCTACAAAATGAGTTTTAGTTGGAATGTATCTTTTTAAAAGGTTACAGGACAAAATAATCCTTGATGCAATATAATTATAAAATATAATCTCATTTGTGGTTAAATCCTCGAGCTTCAGCACATTTTAGCTAAAAATGGATAGTTTTATTTTTAATAAAAACAAGATTAGCTAATGAAAATCTACTATAATTCCTATTAGAAAGCTCTAAAGCATTGCTGCCTCTGATTGAGCTTCCAGACGCCCTCCCCACCATCCACATCCCCTGACACATCCTCCTCTCTGGGGAGCCTGATAGATGTACCCACATTGCCTTCTGAAACCTCCCTCTTGGGCCCCAGTTCTCAACCTTCATTTCCTTCACTTTAAATTCTAGTGCAAACCAGCTCAGCCATCCATCAGCACCCCTCGGCTCTGACAGGCTCTCTGCCCATCGGGAAGTCCCCTCTGCTCCATTCTAAGAGTCTTGTTAGGGGTGACTGGGATGTGTACCATTGGCAAATCGCTTCTGGAAACGAGTTTCCCACTTTGACGGGAGATGGAGCAGGGACAATCCCGCTGGGGGACTGGCATGGTTTATCAGCCTTCGTCCCAACTCTGTGTTCTTAACAGGGGTTTTCATAATCTCCTTTCCCTCAGTTGCTTCCTCTCAAAGGTATTTGCATTTAAACAAGAGTTTGCTCCCCTGCTGATTATTTTCCCCCTCTTTGATTCCATTGCAAAAGCAGCCAGAGTTGCCCGGGCGTGCTGGTGTCTGGATGGGCTGCATGGTAACAGCTGGGTGTAAACTTCGCCTCTTCCTTTTGCAGGTACGGTTGGCAGAGTAAGCACATTTAGGAGAAATTTCCAGGAAGTGAAAAGGGAACTATTTGTCACCTCTGAGTCTCCTGGGCCTGCTTCAAAAGCCTCTGGTAACATTTCTCAGAGAGAAATATTATCCTCTAGGTAATATTTTAAAATATTACCCACTAGGTAACATTTTAAAGCCAAGAGCACATGATTCTACCCAGGGAGAATTGTGCAAAGAGCAGGAAAAAAGCGTTCCAGTGTCTCCTTGACACTGACCCATGGCATGACCTTGAGCAGACAGGTGATCTCTGGTTAACTTGGGTGCTCTTACACTGTGCTGGGTGGAGGAGAAGCCTCTGAGGCTGAACTCCAAGACCCTCTTCCCTGTGGGGCTTAGCTCACCTTGCATTTAGCAGAGTTCAGCATAGTAAACACACAAGCTTTGGTGTCAGACACAGCTGGGTCCAAAACCCAGATGCATTCCACACACACTTGTGACTTTAGACAAATAGCTTAACTGTTTGAAGCCTCGGCTTCACCATGGGGTAAAGTTGGGCTGTAGTAGATGGGATTGTTGTTCTTGATTCTTCACACCCTCGGTCTTCCATGTGACCTTGCAGGGCACACATGTGCACAGGAATATATTTTCTTACCTTATGGATGTTGGGCTTCGCCATATAACTTGCTTGGGTCAATGGAACGATAAGGACTTGGTGTGAGCAGAGGCCATAAATGTGCTTCCAAGGTTTGGCTTGGTTCTTGCATCTATGACCTACCATGGAAAGAACACGAACATTGTAGTGTCTTGTCTAAGGAAAATGAGGACACAGGTGGAACAGACTAGAGACCATCAACAGCCTGGAGACTACCTATGGCTTGAAGCTGAGCCCCTCCCAAACTGGCCTGTAGACTCAGAAACTAGAACATGAAATGCTCTTTAATATAAACCGTTGGGTTTTGAGGGGTAGTTTGCTATGCACAAACTACCATGGTTGTGGCCATAGCTGACTGACACAGAGAAGTTACAACACTGAGGATTAACTGAGAATATGCATGTGTTACCTGGCTGCCGTATACCGCTGCTTTGTTCAGTCTGCACTACTCCCAAAGAACTCAACTTCAAACACATGTGTAAGTGCGTACAAATGTACAGATGATCTAAAGAGCAAGTCAGTATTTTTTCTTACCATCATAGTTTTTCCTCCTCTTAATGCAGTGCCAAGTAGACAGCGAGCTTTCAATAAATGGTGACCATGATGAAAATGATGATAACTCTGGCGAGGGCAATCTCTGTGCACTTTAGTTGGCGTGCACTTGGCATTGTACCCCAGGAATCTTCTTGGTAGACTCTTCTAGCTTGTTTCTTAAACACCCGAACTCATGGATATCTGTTTCATTTGCAGCTCTTGGTCTGACCTTAAGAGTAATAATAACCCATAACTTCTAAGGAGCATTTTAGAGCTTATGAAATGAGTTACAATTCATTCATTCAGCATTCATTTATTGAAATTTTATTTTTAAAATGCCCACTAGATGCAGGCATTGCCTAAAGTGCTGGGAAAACAGCAGTGACCAAGACTGGGGAAGCCTGTGCCCTCATGGGACTTGTGTTCCAGGCAGGAAGGACCACACAACTGAACAATTAATTAACTTAATATTCTAAACAAATATTTAAAAGTACATATTTTACAAGCAAATAATTAAATAAGAGCTTAATTAAACAGACTGTGGTAAGTGCAACAGAGAAAATAGAACAGGATTGAGTGACAGGGAAGGATTGAGGGCACTTTTTAGATGGGTTATCAGGGCCAGTGACTGCAAAGAGAATAGGTACCCAGGAGTCCAGGTGTTTAGCTAGAGTATGGAGGTGACATATTTTATCTTGGAATCTTATAACAACCTTGCCAGGTACCTATTCTTATTTCTCTCACCCCTCCTCTCCTTTTTTCCACTGAGGAACCCATGGCTCAGAGAAATCAGATACCATGCCTCACGTAGCAGAGGAAGGAACTGGGACTTAAAATCAGTTGTTTGGAGGTTACCCAGAAGGCACCGGGCAGCAGAAGACCTCAGATGAGGATGTCAGGAATCCAGGTGATTGCCTCGCCCACCCTAACCCCCAGCTCCCATGTTGGAGATATGACCATCTTTAAGGCAGTGTCATTGATGACCCCCAACCCACCTGCCCAGTGTTACCAGCCAATACACCCAGCAGGAGGAAGGCAATCCTCACCAGTCCTTCCCTAAGAGAGACAGCTGGGTGCCTGGAGCAGCACACACTGCCTGGTCCACTATGAGCCAAAGATGCCAGCTGTCACCTGGCAGCCTTTGGATGATGCAGTGATTCAGGGGAGCGCCATTGCGAACTCAATCACACCTCCCTGCCGCAGGTGGCAGCCACAGACCCACAGCATGAGCACTGAGGGAGGGCCTTCACTTCCAGACGCAGAACCAGTGATGCGCGGGGGCGCCAGGCAGTCTGGTTCCCATGTGCAGCCTAGCACACATGCTCTTCTCAGTCTTTGGCTTCTGAGCTCAGGATTCCATAGATATAATGTCTCTGAGTTTACCACCACTCGAAATTAATCAGTAGTACCTGCCGTCTAAAATTTTCCTTATGGAAAAATGGAGGCACAGGCCAGGCAATGACTTACTCATAGTCATTTGCAATTATGAGTTCTGGCTAGACTAGGGACCCTTCTAAGTCTTGGTCTTCAACCAAGTGTTGAGAATCTGCTATGTGCCGGGTGCTGTACTAAATGCTGATGAGCTCACGTCTTCTGAGAAAGAAAGAAACATGAACAGTTATGAGTGTTATTTACCTTAGAAGTGATGTGATAGGAATAGGTGTGGGTGACCTCTGGGGGTCCCCAAAGTAGGGAATCTACACTTCTGCAGTGGTAGAGAGGGGAGGCCGGTGGGTGGGGTCTTGAAGGTCTAATGCAAAGGTCATGCTTGAGCTTTCCCCTGCTCTTTCCAGTAAAAGATATTCAAATTTTCCATTTGCATAAACTCATTTTATTAAAAGTAAAAAAATTCACTTATTTATTTTTAGCTTCAGTTTTGTTTAAGTTTGAATATGTAGTTATGAAGAAAGCATTATCATCAAAGCTGTGTGAATTTTAGCAGATCCTCAAGCCTCTCTGTGCCTCAGTTTCTTCAAAGGGGGCTTGGGAAGACTGAATGAGTTAAAATATACACAGAGTGGTTAGAACGAGGCCTTACACTATATGCTGTGATTCTTGCCTTCCTTCCCAGAGGACACCATTAGGGGGAAATTGGGTATGAATGAGCCACGGCAGCAATCCAGACGCCTGCAGTCTCCGAATCCTGCCCCTGAAAGCTGCAGGAGCCACGTCCAGCCTCAGTGAGCTGGGGTCTGTGGACGAAGCCCATGCCATGGTTAACCTGCAGCGCTGCTGTGAGGATTGCTGTGGGATATCGTTTGGGTATAGGAACGTGAGGCTTATTATTTCTCAAAAGACAACCACGTGGCCTGTGGGTTTGTTTTTGTTAGCCACAGGCCAACATTTATTTCGTTTGCTAAAACACGCAAACAAATAAAAGGTCCACACTGCAAAGCACTGAGAGGCGAGACGCATGTTTAGGCAAATCAGGAGACAGTAACAATCCATCACAGCCAGTTTCAAAGCCTGCTGCGCTTGTGACTGGGCTTGGGGAGGCTCTGCACAGAAACTCCATGCTTAATTGGGTCTCAGGTCTTTGGTATTTGCCGGTATCACATGGGAGGGGCTGGCAAAGCCAGGAACAAGTTAGCTGTGATTGGAAGTTTGGATTTCAGGACGGAGCAGTAGCTGGGAACTTAGAGCTGAAATCTCACTCCCAAGGAGGCTCTAGTGCACTAAAAACCCACTAAGAAACATCTGGGGTGGGAGGATCAACAGCCAGTTGATCCCAGGTATTGGGGGTGGCTGCATACAAGGTGATATGGGAAGCAAGCAGCGTTTGTCTGGCACTCAGGATACAGAGCGTCTCCAAGTTCTCACAGCCTGAGGGAGGCAGGAGGAAGCTCACTATCTGGGATATGCCAAGGCGAAATGAGCTCGAAACTCAGTTGTGGTGCCCACTGGAGCACAGTGGACGCTGCAGCTGCTCTGTCTCTGTGCCTTCAAGGATGTCACTGTTCCTCCCCCTTCCCCAGGATTTTGTCTGCCAGAGGAGTCCCCCACCTACAGCTACCCTTCAAAACCCTGCTTTGGACTTGCTAGATGAATCATGTCACTGCTCAAACACCTTCAACAACTGCCCCAAACATACAGAATAGAGTCCAAACCCTAAACTCAGCACCCAAGGCGGCTTACCCTGATATGGCCCATAAGCGCCACTGCTTCTTCTATTCCATGTTTTAACCACAGCATACATGCTCACTGCAAATGAACCCCTATTTACTATCTCTGGGCCTTTGCTGATGCTATTTCCTCTGCCTGAAGGCCTTCCTTGCTCTTTCCTCATCCTAATCACGTCACTTATTAGACAAGAGCTTATTTGCTTGGTGTGTCTATTATGTGGCAGAGACTATTCTGATGCTGTTTGAAATGGCCATAGTGGAAGACTGCAAAAAAGGCCACAAATTCTTCCCCTCCTTGAATCCACGCCCCCTCACCTATAACTCTGCGTGCCCTCCCATTCTGACTCTGGGTTCAGCCATGTGATTTGTTTTGGCCAATGGGATATTACCAAATGGGATGCAAGCAAAGGCCTGAAAAGTGCTTGTACTCTTTTTGTTTCTCTTGGAAACCTTTTCTGCTTCTGTGTGAATGAGCCGGGGCTAGCCTGCTGGAAGCTGAGAGACCTTGTGAATCAGAAATGATGGCTCAACCAAGGGCCCTAGACCAGTCAGTCCCAAGCAGACCGTGTGTCTGTTCACAGATGCATGAGTGAGCCCAAACTGCCAACCACAAAATCCTGTACTAAATAAATAGTTGTTGTTTTAAGTAACACTTTTCAGGTGGTTTCTTAAACACAATAGATACCTAATGCAGCCACCGATGGGTCTTATCAGTCTAATCTCTTACCCCTTCTGTTGGTGCTAACAACCTGCTTTTATAGTGATAAACATCCTCCTTCATTCTAAGTTAGATGATTCTGGTGAAGTTAGTCTACCTGCTCCTCTGACTGCAGGACTGTCAATCAGTGTATCTCTGGCTACCACGATGGGCACATGGCTCAAATGGTCTAATAAGCCTCAGATCTGGGATTTCTGTTGAAATTCCTGAAACAATAATGCTCTTTTTCCAGCAGGGTGGCTAAGCCAGGAGAAGGTCAGCCTCGAGTGCTCACACAGCTCCCACAGAAAAGAGAAGGACCAAGAGACGGAGAGTGAGTCCTGCCGACACGGGTCCCTGGATCAGCCTGTGCCTACAGTTCCATCTCTCCCTGGGTTTTTTTTTGGTTACATAAGACAGAAAAAAAAAATCCTCTACTTCTGTTTAAGCCAGTATGAGTGGGATCTCTGTCATTTACAGCCCCAAATTTCTGACTGATGCATTCCTCAAATGCTACCTTCTCCAAAAAAAACTTTCCTTCATCTCCCGGCAAGAACGGAGGTTCCTAAAGATTTTTGCACATAGTCAAGAACACTAACTTCAAGTCGGACAGACTTGACCTACAGTGACCACAGGGCTTGCATTAGAGACGGGCACGTGACCCATGACAGACCAGTGGGTGTCATTTCTGGGACTTTTACTAGAACTGTTAAGGAAGAGAAGTTCTTTCTCTATTGACATTGCCAGACTAGAAGAATGAAGCCAGGAGTTTGTAGCCTCCATCTTGAAACCAAGAGGAAAATCCTGTCTGGGGTGACGGCAACACAGAGGGAAAGGAAAAGCCAAGGCAGGAGATGGACAGTGTCATCTTTGAGCCCCTCTATCCAGCTGAACTTGAAGACCAACTTACCCCTAGACCTTTTAGTTACTTGAGCCAATATCTTCCCTTTTTTATTTAAGCTGGTCATAGTTGGGTTTCTGTCACCGAAAGAGTCCTAAAGAACCTCTCTCAGCCTCAGGTTTGTCCTCTGCTAAATAAGGTTTAACAGTACCTCTCCCACACATGTAAGATGTCTAGCACAGCGCTGGCCCAGAGTGGGAGCTCCACACTGGTAATGGTCCTCCTTCCTCTGAGCTCTGGGAGTGAGGGTAGTATCCCCCTCTCTCTGCAAGCAGCAGCTTCTCCTCTGTTGGCCAGCTGACTGGAAATTGCCCAGAAGGCCAACAGCCTTCTTTCTTTGTTGCAAATGGTATCATTTCATCTGGGTGGATGCAGGAGCTCAGTGGAGTGTATATTTGTCCCTGATCTCTGGTTTTTGATTGCCACCCGGCATGTGCCCAGCAGGCAGCCTGCTGTGTTCTACGTACCACAGCCAGATGATAAATCTTTGATTTTTGCTCTTCTCTGCTTCTTGGGAATAATGGGTCCATAATGAATTGCATCCACAAGAATAGCTGTAATTGTAACAGTGCCATAGAGATGGAGCTGGCAGATCAGCCTGTCCCACGAAATGTGCCTACTTTGTTCCAATCACTTTCTTTGAAATGGCTACCAACTTTGTTTTTCCATCTCAAACTTTTAATAAGCAGTGGGTTTTCTGTGGAAAGAGGAGAATGAAAGCTATATATCTGGGAGGTTTTATTCTTGGTTTGTTTATTTTATTCCCTTGTCTGCACAATTTCCCTTAGAATTTGGTCTCGGGGGTAGGGGGGAAATCTTTGGCTCCCAAATATCTTAGCCACGCTGGCATTGTGTCAAAGAATTGACACCTCCCTGATATCTAGAGATGCGGAATCACTTGTACACTATCCGAGGTGTTGATAACTGGTATTCTTATGGAAATCTCAGAGGAGATCTCAAAGGTTGCAATGTGCACAGATCTCAATCTCAAAGAGATGAGTGGTTGGGGGGTGGGGTGCAGGACTGCAAAGATCGGTAAAGAGGGGACGCCCCTGTCTATCCTGGGCTGTTTCCTGACAGCATGTCTTCTTGGAAGTTCACAGCCATCTTGACTCTCTGAGACGCTGGGGTCCAAACGGAACCAAATGATGAGCAGTAAAGAGTCAGGATGGTAAATATGACTTTCTAACGTTCAACTGGAATTGTAGGTAAACATAAGAAGAATCAGTATTAATTATATTTAGCAGCTATTAGTACTGTATACTTGCTATATGCCAGGCCAAGTACTCAGTATCAATTTTATCATTTAATCCTTACAACAACCCAGTAAGTTAGGTACTATTATTGCCCTGATATTTTAGTCAAGAAAACTGGAAGTTGAAAAGAAAAATGGCTTGACCCAGGGCAGAGGCTGAGTTTTGACCTCATAACCCACCTTTTAGCTACTATGTTAGGCCTAGTGAACGTGCTCAAGACTGCATTCTAGGGGACTTCCCTGGCGGTCCAGCGGTTAAGACGCGGCACTTCCACTGTAGGGGGCACGGGTTCGATCCCTGGTCGGGGGCGGGGGGGGGAGAAAAAAAGACTGCATTCTAGAAGACCCAGGAAGGTCAGCCTCCAGCTCACTGGGTGACTTAGGGCAAGCAAAATTTCTCATCTGGGTTTTGAATTCTCCAGTTAAATTAGTGGATCGGCTCTAAATCCTCCAATGGGCCAGGTAGCCTTGGTTCAGGGGTCGGCCCCCTATCATTGGATGTAAGCTTGAGTCATAGCCAGGGAAGTCCACGGCAACAAAGTCACAGAGGGATTCAATCACAGGACGGCGAGATGGGGCGCCATGACATTTACGGTTCTCTCTCCTATGAGAGTCTGATGCCAATATGTTTTTTCACCTATTTTTAAATCTAAGAGGCCAGCATTTGTGTTCCCTGAAGCTCGGCCGTGCCGATTGCAAGGCAGTTCTATTTGCCTGCTGCATTTTGCTCTGGTGGCTCAGCAGGAGGCGGGGAGGAGGCGCCCATCCACTCAGCCCTCCTTCTGAAGCCTTTGCTTGGCTGAGCATGGGAGACTGGGTGGGAGGGCACCAAGATAATTGCTCAGAATTCGTTTGCTGCTGGTGCGCCCGTTGTCTCTGCAGGCACCACATTTCCCCATCCCTAGCAGGGTTCTCACTGGGTTGAACGCTGAATGCCCATTAGGGAAGCTTGTCACTTTCTCATTTGCGGGAAATGTCCGACACAGAAGGGCAGGTACCACTTAAAATGTCAAGGCAGCAGTGCAACTGGCAGGTAAATTTCTGCGTAAAAATCCTCTTTCTGCTTTAGAGCGAGGAGATTATGTAAGATTGTTTGACAGCCGTCAGACAGGAGGACTGCCTTCGGCCAGAGAGTAAGAGGTAAACAATCTCAGGAATCCAGCCAGTTCTTTCACCAGTTGAAGATTCCAGTGCGGGCTGCCTCCACACTCACACTTCCAGTCTTCATACAAGGCACCCTGTTCCCCTCCCAAAGCCCCTTTCCATGTCCACCGTTGATCAACACCTCCACTATCACTACCTCTCTTCCACCTCCACTGCCACGTCCTTTTGGAATAATGTCCTAACTTATCTTCCTTCCTCTAACTTCTCTGTATGACAATCCATTCTGTAGGGAGCTGCCATTTGAAGACTACTGAAGGGGAATTCTGAACAGCAGCTTCCCAGCATATGAAATTTCCAAGGCTTCTCGAGTGTTTACAGAAAACAAACAACACCTCTACTGCCCAGTCTCCAAGCCTAACACTTTTTGTGTGCTTACTACATGATGCCAGGAACTATGCTAGGCACTTCATGCATTGATTTGTCTTTCACAACAGCCCTGTGAGTTGGGTATTAACAGCCTCATATTACAGCTGAGTAAACTGAGGCTGAGAATTAAACAACCTGCCTAAGATCTCCCAGTTTTTAAGTGCCTAACCCAGATCTAAACTGAAGTGGTCTGCATTTCCCCCCTCTTTCATTACTACTTTTAATAGACTTTACTTTTTCGCGTAGTTTTAGGCTTATAGAAAAATGGGAGTGCCAAGTATAGAGAGTTCCCATATGCCTCATTATCTTTGTCCCTCCCCCAACAGTTTCGCCTATTATTAGCATCTTGCATTGGTGTGGTACATTTGATGAGCCAATATTGATACATGGTTACTAACTATAGTCCATAGTTTACCTCAGGGTTCACTCTTGGTGTTGTACATTCTATGGGTTTTGACAAACATATAATGACATGTATCCACTATTACAGTATCAAAAGGAGAGTTTCACTGCCCTAAGAATCCCCTGCACTCCACCCATTTATTCTCCCCCACCCAACTCTTGGCAATTACTGATATTTTTACTGTCTCCAACTGCAGACCCAGCTGCCCAGAGGCCCTCGGTAGTTTCTAGCTTCTTTCACTCCCTGGAACAATCATGCAGGGCAGGATTCAACAAAGCCAGACCCCACCATCGCCAGCATTGGTGGGAAGGGCTTCTTCCCCTGATTAGGCCTGGTTCTCATTGGGCTTGTGGGTAAAAACTCAGGATCTGTCTGCCTGTCTCCACAGACTCGGCAGGTGGCTCGGGGTGGAGAGATGGGACTGAGAGTTTCATCAGCAGAGTCAGAGAATTCAGCACATGGGGCAGGTGATGGAATGTGGCAGCAAAGGGCTGTTGGCTCATGGGCTCGCTCATGCTGTGATGGGGTAGCTAATGCTTATTGTACTTGCCTGTGGCAAACATACCTGTAGCCTGTCCTTCAGAAAAGTGCCCCCCCCAACCAATTACGCAGTGCAGCTTTTCGAATCTTTAGTATGCATGTGGATTTCCTGGGCATCTTGTTAAAATGCAGATTCTAATTCAGTAGGTCTCAGGCGAGGCCTGATAGTCTGCATTTCTAGCAAGTTCCCAGGTGATGCTGAGAGTAGCAAGGATGTAGGAAACAGAAAATGAATTTATATTGGGCTCATTGCCTGTTTTGTCATTGGGCTTGCTACCTAATTTCCTTAAAACTCTGATTATTTCTTATGCTTCAGAGAAACACTTGTACCTGGCTGAGTTCGATCCTAAGTTCCACCATTAAATAGGGACATTTACAATCTCAGTGTGCTCAGATGAAGGCACCTGGGATGGATAATGAGGCCAATTATTCAATAACCAATGTAGTCTTTCAGTAAATATCTGTCAAGCTCCTAGAATGTGCTAGACACTGTCCTCTTGGGACTTTGGGCTAGCAGCCAAAGGCACCAAAACTAAGCAAACAATCAAAGTAATTTCAAGTTGTGATAAATTCATGGAAGGACATTAACAAAGGCCTAAGCTGGAGACTAATGAAGGGGAAGGGAGTATCTTAGAATAAGTGGTTGTACAGGTTTCCTGTTGCTGATATAACAAATCAATGCAAACAGTGGCTGAAAACAACACAAATGTACTCTCTTACGGTTATGGATGTGAAGTTCTAAATCAGTCTCACAGAGCTAAGGTCAAGGTGTCTGGGGGCTACTTTCCTTCTGGAGGTGCTAGGGGAGAATGTTTCCTTGCTTTACCAGCTTCTAGAGGTTACCCACCTTCCTTGGCTCAGGACCCTTTCCTGGAAACAGGCCAATCTCTGTGTGCGCCCACCAAAATAATCCAGGATAATCTCCCCATCTCAAGATCCTTAATCAGGGAATTCCCTGGTGGTCCAATGGTTAGGACCCTGCGCTTTCACTGCCGAGGGCCCAGGTTCAATCCTTGGTTGGGGAACTAAGACCCTGCAAGGCACTCAGCGTGGCCAAAAGAAAAAAAAAAGATCCTTAATCACACCTGCAAAGTCCCTTTTGTCGTGTCAGGTAACGTGTTGACGGGTTCCAGGGATTGGGATGTGGACATCTTGTGTGGGGTGGGGGGAGCAGGCATTATTCTGCCTACCACGGGGTCAAGAAAGCCTCCCTGGGGAAATAACATTCAAGCTAAAGACTGAGCACAAGTCAGAAATGAGAAGAGTAGAAGGAACAGCTTTCTGGATGGAGCCAACAGCGAGGGCAAAGACCCTGAGGAGAGAGCTTTTAAAGTCCAAGCACTGGAGAGAGCCCTGGAGTGTGGGAGCACAGGGAGTAGACAGGATGAGGGCGTAGCAGATGGCAGGGGTTGGGCCCGTGGGCCCCGCGGGCTATTATGAGGACTTTGGATTTTACTCCAAGTGTGGTCAGGAGCCACTGGAAAGTCGAAGCCTGCTGCTAACGTGATCTGATTCGTGTCCGAAGGAATGATGGTTTCTCAGCTGCAGCCCACGCTTGCCTTGTAGAAATGTGCCACACAGCCCAGTGTGCCCAGCTCTTCTGACTTCTCAGGCAAAGTTGGAAATCTGGATACTTTTAATGTCAAACTCCCTATTTTATATTACTGACAATATACTGGAAAATTAAAAAAACACACCTACAAGTAAGGTTTGGCTGAGACCTGCCAGGCCACCATCTCTGAAGAAGTTCTGCTACCTACTCACTGCATGACCTGGAGTGAAATATGGACACTTCGGGGCTTCAGGTTCCCAGTCTGTACAGTGGAGAGAATACTGGTGGCTATTACAGAGGGTTGAATGGATTCAAAGTCTATTAATGAGAGAATCCATATAAAATACTTGGTACCGTGCCTGGAAGCTTTCAGTATATCTGTACCCATGTATGTATGTTTTTTAATTTGAGGGGATCAGATGAAGGTTTGAAAGAGATGACCTTTAAAATTGCTTCTGGCTCTGAGATTCTAGGATGATAAAAGAGTCCTGAGTTGCCTTCCTTCACCTGGATTTAATTTCCTTACCCAGTATGCTTCACACAGAATGCATGGTTGATAAGATGACAGCAGGCTCCAAGACAACTATGCTTGACAGCAAAAACCACTGTGGTCAGGAAAAAGGCCCCTGTTGCTGATTACACACAATACCAAGGAGTAAGAGCCCCAGCAATCAAGCCCCAGTATCTGCTCAATTTTCTCAAGAGTTTTGGAATTAACACTTCCTGAGCTTCTGAAACTCCAAATATGGTTCCTTTTTTCTTTTTTATTAAATTGAAGTATAGTTGATTTACACTATTGTGTTAGTTTTAGGTGTACAGCATAGTGATTCAGTATTTTTCAAATTATATTCCATTAAAATTTATTACAAGATAATGGGTATAATTCCCTGTGCTATATAGTATATATCTCTGTTGCTTATCTATTTTATATATAGTAGTTTGTACCTGTTAATCCCATACCCTTAATTTGTCCCTTCCTCCTTCTCTCTCCCCTTTGGTAACCACAAGTCTGTTTTCTATATAGTTGAGTCTGTTTCGGTTTTGCATATACATTCATTTGTATTATTTTTTAGATTCCACATGGAAGTGATATCGTACAGTATTTGTCTTTCTCTGTCTGACTTATTTCACTAAGCATATTCTCTAGGTCCATCCATGTGGCTGTTAATGGCAGTATTTCCTTTTCTATGGCTGAGTAACAATGGGCACCTGGGATTCTGGGTGCCCTTCTTTCTACTCAGGGGAGTAAAATCTGAGGAGGGTATAGGCAAGTACAGGTCACTGTCTCTAGACAGGTGAACCTGAAGATTGAAGGCTTTTGCTCAGGAGGGCCTCCTCCTAGGACCACATCAAATATCTCCCCACCCTCAGGACTGTACCCAGAAAGGCACAGAGCAGAGTCAGGGCAAGCCTGATGCCAGGCAGAGCTCCAGGAGAGGATGTGGCAGGTTTGAATTTTATCAGTAAGATCAATGTTTGTAAATGGCAATGACAAACAAATTGCACAGCTTCTTGGAATACTATCCAAGGACACTTCCGCGTACATTTACACACTCACACAGAACTTTAATTTCTTTACCAAGTTTCACCAGCAGCTTGGAGTTGGGAAGATAGAGAGCCATGCCTGATCACCAACACATCTCTCGCTAATTGAACTTCCCCAACAGGAGGCTGCAGTCACAGTGGTAGGCTGGGAGGTCTACCTGAATCTCTGAATCACAACTTTTAGTGTCTCTAGGGTGGGTAAAATGCTCCAACTGTGCCACTTTAGGGGGACCATGTGAGGGAACTGCCCAGCACTGTACAGATGGAGGGCACGGATTCTGACACTACTCGGGTCCTGGGCTGCAGTTCTTTTGCCTCAGCCTGGTGTTCAAGGCTGTTTGTTAAGGCTCTTTGTTTGCAAGCCCAGACTGACTCAGGCTAACGGCTAACTCAGGCCCAAAGCGGGCCTAATGGAAGACTGTGGGGCTGACAGAGTAAAAAACAAAACAAAACAAAACAAAAAAGGGCTGAGACCTTGGACAGGGCCGGCAAAGGCAGCTCTGAGATCCAGGGCAGAAATGAACATGAACTCACTCCCTGGGGACACCATCTGGTGAGTTGGTGCAATGGTTTTCAGTCTCTGTGTCATTCTGCTCATGGATTGAAATCCCTGAGAGACTCTTATGGTGTAGGTCATCTCTCTCCTGCCCAGTGTGTGTCAGGACTGACAGGCCCGCCAGTCTGCATGCTATGGGGAAGCAGGTTTCCCCAAAGAAATATTGATGTACTGCTACCAGAAAAAAAAGGACGAAGGCAGGCAGAGACAGCAGCTGTCTGCACAAAGGCCCTGCATGAAGAGGTTCCAGCCACCCTACTGGCCTACTTCCCAAGACTCCCAGCACATGCTGTCCCCTCTTTTTTACCATATTCCCCATTTCTTCTGGTTTGTGTCCTGCTCACTCTGGGATGCCCTTCCTGCCTACCTCTGTATGTTCCCCAAGCCCATATCATGGAAAGGGAACCTCTTCCTGGTCTCTGCCTATTGTGCATCAGGGTTTGGGTTCAACTGGCTGTGGGTTAAGAAATAGGCTTTACTGGGGAAATGGAAAACTTACATATCTAGTGCTTCCATACCCCACAGAGAGAAGCCACTGAGGGGCCCACAGCTAAGGTGTGATTTCCAGCAGGGAAAAATTGCCCCCTGCTCTTCTCCCATTTATAGGGCAAAAGTGAGAAAACAGCCTTGGTAGAGGAACACACAGGCTACTTTGTGCCATTAGTCCAAACGTGGGGTGCCAACCACTTATAGGAATAGTCTGGGATACTAGCTACCCTGCACTTGAACTTGGGGTCCATAGAAAGTTAGAGTTCTCCTTATCAGATGAAGGAAACCATCAGTTCTGTGGGGAGCTGAGTTTGGGTGCAGCCCCTTTGGTTGTGCAAATGGGGAGTGATCCTGGTCCTAATTAGCTTGTTTCTAGGCAACACACATACCCAACTCCAAAGCCATTCCTTTTATAGTTCTTTCACAGGTCCACACTCTTAACTTCCAAACCCCACAAACCAGACAGCTCTCATTTCTCTAAACCCTTTGATGAGGTTGCCTTGAGGATTTGTCCTCTTTTTCCTGTTTCCATCTTTACTCATCCCTGCCCAGGCTCACTCCCTTGATTTTAAATGTCCATATCCCTGTCTCCTCTACCAAACTGTCATCTCTTCAAGGGCCTCTGCCATATGTCTCTTATCTTATCTTTGCATTCCTGTCACTAATTGGAAGCTTGACCCAAAGAATCCCTCCATACAAATATAGGGTTGACAAACAAATGGTTTCAACTGCAAGATAGAAAACTACTCAGATATGAGATGAAGATGGATCATTCAAAGCAGCTCCCTAGAAACACAAGGCAGTGGCATGAATGACAACACCACCAGGAATGGACTAATGGGGAGAAAGCCCGTATGGCATTGTGGAGGGCGGGTGGTAGAGCTGGTGTTGGTAAAAACGTTGATTCCTTCGACAAATATTTTTTGAGCATCTACCACACCTCAGGCACCAGGAAAATCTGTGGAATACACCAGTGAATAAGGCATTTAGGGTCCCCACCATGATAGAGGTAAACGTACATTCTTCAACTTCCTCTAAACCCTGAGAGTGAATTTTCTTTGCTTCGCTAAATTCTTAATACTCCAAGATAAACTGGGCTCTACTTAGATCCATATTTACTGGTGCATGGCATTGAATCAGAGGGGAAACTGGACCAAAAATTCCCTGTATTTGTTAAGAATTTTAAAAAGAAAGAAAAGAAAAGAAAAAAGAACTCCCTCCCCCTCTCTCCCTCTCTCTCTCTCCTTTTATCCCCAAACGTTCAAATGGTCACAGGCAAGCTGAGTCAAGATTTGGCCTGCTCAGCCCTATTATCATGCCAGAGACACAGCAGGGGGTGGCATTGTTTTGACAAACTTAAATGGCTTCAAAACCCAAATAGCTTAAATGTAAAATGCTGTCTCTGTGAGCTGTCACTCAGAAATCGCTCCAAGCATTGATCTGGGGAGAGTGAGGATGAATCAATGGTTGGATAGGGAGAGGTCTGCCTTTCAAGTCCATGCTTCTCTTTCTTGCTATCTCTGGCCTTGGAGAGGGATGGGGGGAGAGAAGGCATTGGGTTATTTTGAAAACCTTGCCTTAATCACAAGGAATAAACCTTAGAGATTTAAAAGTACAGGACCCTCATTCTACAGATACTATAAACGAGGAGCCTTATTACTGACTTTCCTGGTCAGTTCCCCACTCACCTCACCTTTTACGCTCACTGGGATTAAGGAGCCCAGAAGGAGAGGAAGCTCCTTTTCCTCCTGGGTCACTGACATATATAGAGGGAAAAACTGAGGGTTATACAAATGTCTGAAACAACTCAATTGGTTAGTTTAGGAATATGGTTCCTGTGTGACAGACAAATGCACATCTAAGTCACAGCTGTTTGAATGAAGACCAAGAACTGCAGTTGATTGAATGATTATACTGTTTAAAAGCCTAGACTTAGGGACTTCCCTGGCGGTCCAGTGGTTAAGACTTCGCCG
>NW_020174788.1:4658947-4780719 GCF_003031525.2 Neophocaena asiaeorientalis asiaeorientalis
CGGGGCCAAAACACCAAAACATAAAACAGAAGCAATGTTGTAACAAATTCAATAAAGACTTTAAAAATGGACCACATCAAAAAATCTTAAAAAAAAAAAGCCTAGACTTAGTCTTTATGTCTCAGGCTCAGGACCGGCTCCTCTAGAATAGCTTTCTGTGCCCCACTCAGCCAGAATTTGGCACTTCGTCTATACACCCACCCCACTTATACTTCTGAAAAAGCACTTGCTGAAGCAACTGAGGTTGTTTGCAAGCACTGTCCATTGTTTGTTAGTCTATCTCCTTGTGGACAAAGAGACCATCTTATTCTTTTCTATATCCTTAGCACTTAGTAAGTATTCAGTAAATGTCTCAAGAATGAAGGAACAAACACCTGATTACACGCACCCCATATTATGGTAGTTATGAGAGAAAGAGATGGAAGGGGGTTGCCTAGTTCTGAGAGTTAGAAGGGAACAGGAAGATTGAAAACGGGAAAAAGAAAAAGGAGAAGATAATAAAAGAGAGGGACAGGGGCTTCCCTGGTGGCACAGCGGTTGAGAGTCCGCCTGCTGATGCAGGGGACACGGGTTCGTGCCCCGGTCCAGGAAGATCCCACATGCTGCGGAGCGGCTGGGCCCGTGAGCCATGGCCGCTGAGCCTGCGCGTCCGGAGCCTGTGCTCCGCAACGGGAGAGGCGAGGCCACAACAGTGAGAGGCCCGCGTACCGGAAAAAAAAAATAAAAAAAAAAGAGAGGGACAGAAGGTAAGGTTCCAGGAGGGAGACACAAACTTAGAAGGCAGGAGCTCAGTGGCTTTGAGTCAGATTCCAGGAAAACATGGATCAGATCCTGCCGTTCCCTGGGGTTTATGGCTGAGAGTGGATTCCTGTTATCACTTCTCTCTGAAGTGCTAATTAGAAGATTAGCCATTGTTCAGAGCTCTTTGGTCACTCTTTATCTTCCCCAGTTGCACTCTGAAGGGGACAGCTTCAGGAGAACTAATTTTCTGTACTGCAGCCTAAAAGCCAGAATACTATGGGAGCTGGATGAAACCAGATTTGAGCTGGCTCACGGGGGTCTTCTTTGTCTCTCTGGTTGAAAGCAATGTTTTTTGCATCTACTCTGATCATCCACAGAACTGGATTTCATAATCCCTACCCAACCAAATCTGTCACAAAAAAAACCCCCAAAAAACAAAAAAGAACTGCAGAGAAAGGCAGAGGATGAGAAAGGGAGTTTTGCGGTCCCTATCTCCCATTTATTGAACTCTGACTGTGTGCCAGGCACCAGCCTCAGCAAGTTACATGAATCGTCTCACTTAATCCTCACCTGTGGGATAGGGAATTTTATTATTCCCACTTACAGATGAGGGAACCGAAGCTGAGAATAAATAACTTGTCCAAGAGCAGATATCTGGTCCCCATTACAGCCCAGATTTGAGACTAGGATGGTCTGACTCCAGAACCCACTCCCTTCACCATGATGTTGCTGAACTCCACCCACCAGGAGGCACGCAATCACTGGTGGGTATGGCATGATGGTGGTGGTGGTGATGGTGATGACACATGGAAGCTAAGCTGTTATTACTGAGGGTTTATTTTCTGCCCATCATTGTTACTAAGTGATTGTACATACATGGTCCTATTGAAACCTCCTGACAACCCAGTGAGGTAGGTTTTATGATTTATCTGTAGATGAGAAACTTGAAGCCCATAGAGATTTAGACTCACCCACGGTTGCCCAGTGAACTGTGCAGCGGCAGAGCTCATAATTGAGACCAGGGCTTCCATGGTGGCGCAGTGGTTGGGAGTCCGCCTGCCGATGCAGGGGGCGCGGGTTCATGCCCCGGTCCGGGAGGATCCCGCGTGTCGCTGGGCCTGCGTGTCCGGAGCCTGTGCTCCGCGGCGGGGGAGGCCACAGCGGTGAGAGGCCCGCGTACCGCAAAAAAAAAAACCACAAAGAAAACACACAAAAGTCTACCTGGCTCTAACAATGATGCTAAGGCTTGGAAGGATTAAACCAGAGGATTTCTTCACTGACTGGACTTCACTCTGACTCACAGAATCTTCCTGGAGAAAGGGATCTTTTAATTCGCCCCTCTGCCTTTGGGTAGATAAACCACTATTTTCTGCTTCTGATAGTTGCAATGGGGTCAGAGAGTTTTAAGGGGCTCGTTCAAGGTCACAGCTTGTTTGACATCATCTCAAGTCATCTGCACCATCTCCCTACGTTCTCTTGGCCTCTCCATTTCATTCCCCCACCTGGTGGGGGAACAACAACAGTTTATTTCTTGCATATGCTACAGGCTCATTTTGGGTTTGCAAAACCCAAAATGAGCCTGTAGCATATGCAAGAAATAAACTGTTGGCTCTCTGCTATCAGAGAGCCTGTAATCTTGCAGGTACCCAGAATGATGGAGGAGCCACCATCTCAACTTGAAGCTTCAGGGTTCACCTTAGTGATGGAAGAGGGCATGGAGAACGGCACACAAGCTCTTAAATACACTGGTCACATTTCATTGACCCAATGTCCATTTGATGTTCCCGGGGTCCTGGGCACCTTACGACTCCTCTTGCCTTTGCTGCCTTTTTTGAATCCTTTTATCTCACTAGAATTTATCTCGCTGTGTCCCTCCTGACCCTGCCAGGTGGCTAAAGTCAATTTGATCAAACTCATTTGCACGAAAGCATTAATGGCTTATTATAGCAATCCTTCCGGGTAAGTGCTGCGTTTTAAAACACCTCATTTAAATCTTGGACCAATGCTGTACACTGCAGCATAGTGGCAGGCATCTGAGAGATGTTTTGGTAAGGTTTTCTTTCTGGTTAGGCAAATCACTTGACCTGCACACGAAGGCAAGCCTCCCCAGCATTTACCACTTCAGACAGATCTTTCCTGGCAGAGCTTCAGTTGCCAAAATGGGGATGGGGATTTTTTTGCCTGCAAGGAGGCAGTTGGGCCTGTCGCAGCATGAAGATCAGCCTAATTTCAGAAATCTAATCCGGGGAGGCAGAGGCTGTCAGGCAGCCAGCAAATTAATGAGAAAATTGGAGTAAACACGATGTGTGTCTCATCGACTTGGGTTAGGAGAAGGTGACTTGGTGCCAGTCTGCAGAGTCAGGCTCTCCGAGGTGTGTATATGTGGTCTACGTGCCTCTTTGGAAGTGCTATGTTCTCCGAGCTAATGAATTCAAAGGCACGGATAAGGGCTTAGAAGAGAATGCCTATACCTGGATAGCTTCTGGAGAACCTTTCATTTACTTGAATCACATCTTAGATCTGCCCTCTGTGATCAAATTAATGAGGAGTAGCACACACACAAAGCCTCTCAGTGTCAGATAAAAAAGACATCATGCTCAATAGGAATGGCAAGAGGGAAAAAGCAATAAGAGATTGAAGAGCTTCTGTGATTCCCTGCCTGAGTATAAGCTTCACAAAGTGGGGTTTCTTCTTTTCTCTTCACTGGGAGATGCGAACATCAGGAATGAGAAAAAGTTGCCATTTGATTGAGTCCCTTGTAATGGGGTGATTCTTTTATAAAGGACGTACACAGGAGGAGCTGCCATTACCTGACAACCTGTTTGCTTTAATCGATCAAATATTTTTATTCCTGGCTCATTCCTTTGAGGGGAAATTTGCTTGGCAGAAATCAGGTACAAGAAGGGTAATGGGGACCTAGGCCATGGGTTTGTGCTCATGGGAGGAGAGAGTCAGGGACAAGGGGAGCTTAGGGTGAGAGTGGTTCAGATTGTCTTAATGACTCTAGGGTTTCTGGTGACCTGGAAGGTCATGTGTTATACTTTTAATATTTATTTTAGAGGAACTATAGCATAGTGCAAGGTTGCAAAAGCAATGCCCACAGGGAGAAAACAAGTAACGTAAACAAATAAATTGATTCATGTAGGAAACTCAACAGGCCAAGCCCAAGACAAACAGTACTGACCCTCAATGTCTGGGATATAACAGGTACTGTGTTGAGTGGCAAAGCACTTGGACTGTCAGGGATCAACCTCTGGAGACTAGTTGAAAGTACACTCTATTGAATCAGAAAAACCTGTATTAGAATTCCAGTTTTCCCTCTTATTGGTTTTGTGACCTTGGGAAAATTATTTAGCCTCATAAATTGAAAACAGGAAGTTAAAAAGCAGCATGAGGGCCTTCCCTGGTGGCACAGAGGTTAAGGATCCACCTGCCAATGCAGGGGACGCTGGTTCAATCCCTGGTCCAGGAAGATCCCACATGCCACGGAGCAACTAAGCCCGTGCACCACAGCTACTGAAGCCCGTGCTCTGCAACAAGAGAAGCCACCGCAATGAGAAGCCTGCGCACCGCAACGAAGAGTAGCCTCCGCAACTAGAGAAAGCCCGCATGCAGTAACGAAGACCCAACGTAGCCAAAAAAAAAAGCACAAGAAGGATGAGCTCTATATTGGTCAGTTTAGGCTAAGATACACTGTTGTAACAAACATCCACCGTTATGGGTTGGATTGTGTCTCCCTAAAAATCATATGTTAAAGTCCTACTCCCTAGTACTCAGAATGTAACCTTATAAGAAAGTAGGGTCATTACATATATAATTAGTTAAGATGAGGTCATTATGGTGGGCCCTAATCAAATATGACTGGTGTCCTTATTAAAAGGAAGAAATTTGGACACAGATATGTACACTTGCAGGATGCCAGGTGAAGATGAAAGCAGTAATCAGGAAGATGCTTCTATAAGCCAAGGAATGCCCAAGATCAGTAGTAAACCACCAGAATCTAGCAGAGAGGCATGAAACAGATTCTCCTTCACAGGCCTCAGAAGGGACCAGGCCACATCAACAACTTGAACTTGAACCTCTAACCTCCAGAACTATGAGACAGTAAATTCTGGTGTTAAGCAACCCAGTTTGTGGTACTTTGTTACAGCAGTACTAGCAAACTAATATATCCACTGAGTTCCAATGGCTTGAAACAACCGTTTATTTCTTGCATATGCTACATGCCCATTTTGGGTTGGCAGGGGGCTCTGTTATCAGAGAGCCTGTAATCTTGCAGGTACCCAGAATGATGGAGGAGCCACCATCTCAACTTGAAGCTTCAGGGTTCACCTTAGTGATGGAAGAGGGCATGGAGAACGGCACACAAGCTCTTAAATACACTGCTCACATTTCATGGACCAAACCAAGTCATATGACCATGCCTAATATCAAGGGGGGAAGGAAGTATAATTGCCCCATGTATTTAGAAGGAGAAGAGAACCAGGTGATGGGCGTGAGTAATGTCTATCACAATTATTTAAGAATATCTGCATAGAAAAAAAACAATTGGGTGGAAATTTACCAAAAAGCGCTGATTGATGTTAGCACGCTTGAATTATAATATTTTTCTAAATTTAAAATAATTTTTCACAAAGGATATATGTATATTACCTTAAGAATCAGGAGAAAAAAACCTTTTACTTTTAAAAATAAAATAAAGGTCATACCACTTACCAATGGTTAATAAATGAATGGACAAGTTAATAAGTGGATGGATCAAAAACAAAAACTCAACTCTAAATTTCTCACTTTTACACCTGAAACTAACACAACATTGTAAATCAACTATACTCCAATAAAAATTTTTTAAAAAATATTCAACTTTTAAAAAAAAGGTAAATTTCTCACTTTTCTTTTCTATAAAAGGAATGGGATGAGGTCACCATTATGTGTAGTGAAATTTCCTTATTGAAAAGGCTTTATATATAAGATGGACATGAACACCACCAAGTTGAGTTTATTGTTGTCTAGAAATCTGCTGATAGAGTAGGTAACTTTAACAGTGACATTCCCATTTACCATGTTTACATTCATGAGACACATTTCCATAAGGAAGACTGATGCAGATGATCATGGGGAGGGAATATTTATTCAAGGGAATATAGTCTGTGGGCCTGGAGGAAAGGAAGGTAGATGAAGGATGAGAGATGGTGTCTTAGGGCAGATGGTGTCTCAGGGCAGGTGATAGTGTGCTTGCATGTGATTTATTAAGGGAGCGCTCCAAGGAGAAACTGGTGAGGGAGTGTGGGCAGTAAAACATGATGAGGAAGAGGCCAGGCAAAGGTGTGATTTCAGGCTCAATCCGAGCCTGATCCAGGGGGATCTCTGGAATGTAATTGACACCTTAGAGTTGGCCCTGACTTGCGGCAAGAGAGCTGGGTTTTTAGGCTCCTGCCCTACTTGGTCACTGGCTCTCAGGCACTTCTGGCTCCCTGAAAGTGAGGGCAGAGCAAATCCGACAGCCTGAGGCAGGCCTCTGCAGAAAGTAGCAGGTGTGATTCATCAGAAACAGAGCACACAGAAGCTGGCCGAGGGACCACAGAAATGGTGAAAGGGGGCTTCCCTTGTGGCGCAGTGGTTGAGAGTCCGCCTGCCGGTGCAGGGGACACGGGTTCATGCCCCAGTCCAGGAAGATCCCACATGCCGCAGAGCGGCTGGGCCCGTGAGCCATGGCCGCTGAGCCTGCGCGTCCGGAGCCTGTGCTCCGCAGCGGAAGAGGCCACAACCATGAGAGGCCCGCGTACCACCAAAAAAAAAAAAAAAAAAAAAAAAAAAAGAAATGGTGAAAGGGATCTGAGGACTTTGGGTGGAACACTGACATTGCCCACTATGGATGGAGACTCCCTGCAGACAGAGGTCCTGGCACTTCAGATAACCTGGGTTTCACAGACTGTGTATGGATGGGGCTTAAGTAATAGCCCGTGGGAAAGAACTTTAGTCAAGACAGACAACATGGCTCTTAACCTGCTTCTTGCTGGCAGTTGGAGGAGGGACTCATGTGGCTTTTGGCCACAGACACCTCCGTCAGCTATCATTGGGAAGGATCGATAGATGGTTTCAAATCTGCATGAGTGGCTGGGGGGAAGCGTGCATTGTACTGACCGTGTAGGAATTTTTGACATACATGAGGAATGAAAAATGACAGTGTTGTTGGGTGGGGTCGGTGCCCATATGAAGATGTGACGGAGGGGGAAACCCCCTTGCCCTCTCTTACTATCATCTCCACTGGAATCCAGCCTGCCTGCTTCTCCCTCTCCCTCCCTCTCTCCTGCTAAGGGCTAGAAGGCCATAATTCAAAGTTTCCCGAGGCCTGCATGAGAGGAAGCGCAGGGAAAAGACTTGAAGAGAATTGACCCAGGTTCAAAACCTGACTCTGTCACTTACCCTCAATCTCAAGTTCCTTAAATATAAAATAGGGAGTGATAACACCTATACCGATGAGGACTATACTGAAGTTAGAGGGGATTGCAACCTTTCTGAGTCTTAATTTCTTCATCTATACAATATAATGTAATAAAATGAATGATAAACGATGATGATGATGACGACACTGGTGATCGCTCTTACCTCTCAGAACTGATGTTGCGGGAGGGAGGAGGGGTGTGTTAAAGTACTAAATATAGCAGTGTGCTGTAAATAGCTTATTGTCCCCGGCCCATCCCGGGTGCCCCTCCACCCCTAAGTCTTCTTAAAGGGAAGAAGAATGGGTCTTGCCACTCTTGCCACTACTGACCAGGATATTTTTCATATAGACTTGGAGCCCATTTGAAGTGCTGCATCTTGTATTTTCTAATAGAAATCCTACTCTTTTCCTTCCAGCCATTGTGAGCTTTGTGACATGGCTGTCTCTGGGTAAGGAGACACAGAGCCCTCCAGAGGGTGAGAAAGCCCATCAGGCCAGGCCTGCTGGGCCCAGGTGGAATAACTATGAACGAGGTAATGTCGAGGGCTTTCTCTTTCTCCTGGTAAATGCCCTGGACGAACATGGACCTGTTTAATTTCTAGGCCAGAAGCACAAATTGAATTCTTTACCATATGCATTTGTTGTCTCTCCCTTTTCTGCAAGAATCTAGATGGGGATTAACGGGCTCACTCTAACAGGGAGAGACGTAAGGAGTGCCATCGAGTCCTCTGTGTTTACAGCGCTTGAAAGGATGGAGCTCTAACAAGTCTAATTTAATCTTGGCTCAAGTGAAGGTATGGTGAATTCCAGGCCAGGAAGAATAAACTGGCATGCCATAGAACATTAGAGATAATTTAATTCAACTCCTTCTCTCAGAAGATAAGGAACCTGAGGCTCAGGGGGTGGAGAAGGAGCATTGGTGTGTCCACAGCCACAAACCAAACTACTGCTGGCTGGGACAGGGGCCAGCGCTCTGGGCGCTGTCATTCATTTCTGTGCTGTTGTCATGATTTTTGTCATATCTACACACCATCTGTACATTTATTAACATTGTTTCTTTAATAATTGAATTGACTTTACTTTTTACTCCTAAATAAATTAATTTTGAAAGGAAACTAGTACAAAGGGAAAGCAAGCATCGTTTGCCACAAATAAAAGGCAACCATAAAAATAAATGCTATGAAACAAAGCAATACAAATTTTAGCAAGTTACCGCTATATGTGAAGAGACCACTCATTCTTTCTTTTAAAAGGGAGAGTCACAATGTTAAAGAGAATTTAAAAGGGAATACATTTTAAATAGGAGAGGACTCTTTTTTTTTTTTTAGTTGCGCCACACCATGGCTTGCAGGATCTTAGTTCCCTGACCAGGGATTAAACCCGGGGCCTTGGCAGTGAAAGCGCAGGGTCCTAACCACTGGACCGCCAGGGAATTCGCAGGACAGGATGTTTTTTAATGTGTTGTGGACCACTTAAAATCCTCTCTCATATGATGAGTGACTAAGTGTATCAGGAAAGAAAATGGGTGTGAAAGTTTCTAAGGAAGTCTAATACTTTTTACCTAGGTTAGAATTCCAATTGTCATTTGCCTTGAGCAAGTTACTTAATCTCTTTCTGCCTCAGTTTCCTCACTCATAAAATGGGAATAAAAGTATGTGTGTGCCATGGGATTGTTGCAAGTATTAAATTAGACAGTATATATAAAGCCTTAGAACAGTACTTGGCACAGAGCAAGCACGTGATAGCAGCAGGTATTACTGTAATTATCATTATTAAAACTTAAGTGGTATTTACTGTCTAGCAGGATTACAAACTTTATTTGTAAAGGTTTACATAGTAAATACTTTGCCTCTACAGTCTGTGTGGTCTCTGTTGCAACCACTCATCTCTGGCACAGCAGAGAAAAAGCAGCCATAGGTAGTACATAAACAAATGGGCATGGCTGTGCTCCAATAGAACTCTATTTACAAAAATAGTCAGCAGGCTATACAGGTTCTGCTAGAGGCTCATAGGTATGGAAAACAAAAACAGGTCAACTTATTCCATGCAAATGGAAATCAAAAGAAAGCTGGAGTAGCAATTCTCATATCAGACAAAATAGACTTTAAAATAAAGACTATTACAAGAGACAAAGAAGGACACTACATAATGATCAAGGGATCAATCCAAGAAGAAGATATAACAATTGTAAATATTTATGCACCCAACATAGGAGCACCTCAATACATAAGGCAAATACTAACAGCCATGAAAGGGGAAATCAACAGTAACACATTCATAGTAGGGGACTTCAACACCCCACTTTCACCAATGGACAGGTCATCCAAAATGAAAATAAATAAGGAAACACAAGCTTTAAATGATACATTAAACAAGAAGGACTTGATTGATATTTATAGGACATTCCATCCCAAAACCAACAGAATACACTTTCTTCTCAAGTGCTCATGAAACATTCTCCAGGATAGATCGTATCTTGGGTCACAAATCTAGCCTTAGTAAATTTAAGAAAATTGAAATCGTATCAAGTATCTTTTCCGACCACAATGCTATGAGACTAGATATCAATTACAGGAAAAATCTGTAAAAAATACAAACACATGGAGGCTAAACAATACACTACTAAATAACCAAGAGATCACTGAAGAAATCAAGAAGAAATCAAAAAATACCTAGAAGCAAATGACAATGAAAACACGACAACCCAAAACTTATGGGATGCAGCAAAAGCAGTTCTAAGAGGGAAGTTTATAGAAATACAGTCCTACCTCAAGAAACAAGAAACATCTTTAAAAATAAACAACCTAACCTTACACCTAAAGCAATTAGAGAAAGAAGAACACAAAACCCCCAAAGTTAGCAGAAGGAAAGAAATCATAAAGATCAGATGAGAAATAAATGAAGGGAACAATAGCAAAGATCAATAAAGCTAAAAGCTGGTTCTTTGAGAAGATAAACAAAATTGATAAACCATTAGCCAGATTCATCAAGAAAAAAAGGGAGAGGACTCATATCAATAGAATTAGAAACGAAAACGGAGAAGTAACAACTGATGGCTGCAGAAATACAAAGGATCATGAGAGATTACTACAAGCAACTCTATGCCAATAAAATGGACAACCTGGAAGAAATGGACAAATTCTTACAAATGCACAACCTTCCGAGACTGAAGCAGGAAGAAATAGAAAATATGAACAGTCCTATCACAAGCACTGAAATTGAAACTGTGATTAAAAATCTTTCAACAAACAAAAGCCCAGGACCAGATGGATTCACAGGTGAATTCTATTAAACATTCAGAGAAGAGCTAACACCTATCCTTCTCAAACTCTCCCAAAATATAGCAGAGGGAGGAACGCTCCCAAACTCCTTCTACAAGGCCACCATCACCCTGATACCAAAACCAGACAAAGATGTCACAAAGAAAACCACAGGCCAATATCATTGATGAACATAGATGCAAAAATCCTCAACAAAATACTAGCAAACAGAATCCAACAGCACATTAAAAGGATCATACACCATGATCAAGTGGGGTTTATCCCAGGAATGCAAGGATTCTTCAATATACACAAATCAATCAATGTGATAAACCATATTAACAAGTCGAAGTAGAAAATCTATATGATCATCTCAACAGATGCAGAATAACATTCGACAAAATTCAACACCCATTTATGATAAAAAAACCCTCCAGAAAGAAGGCATAGAGGGAACTTACCTCAACATAATAAAGGCCATATATGATAAACCCAGAGCCAACATCACTCTCAATGGTGAAAAACTGAAAGCATTTCCTCTAAGATCAGGAACAAGACAAGGTTGTCCACTCTCACCATTGTTATTCAACATAGTTTTGGAATTTTTAACCACAGCAATCAGAGAAGAAAAAGAAATAAAAGGAATCCAAATTAGAAAAGAAGAAGTAAAACTGTCACTGTTTGCAGATGACATGATACTATACATAGAGAATCCTAAACATGCCACCAGAAAACTACTAGAGCTAATCAATGAATTTGGTAAAGTAGCAGGATACAAAATTAATGCACAGAAATCTCTTGCATTCCTATACAATACAATAGCCAGGACAATGGAAGCAACCTAAGTGTCCATCAACAGATGAATGGGTAAAGAAGATGTGGCACATATATACAATGGAATATTACTCAGCTGTAAAAAACAGAATTGAGTTATTTATAGTGAGGTGGATGGACCTAGAGTCTGTCATACAGAGTGAAGTAAGTCAGAAAGAGAAAAACAAATACCGTATGCTAACACATATATATGGAATCTAAAAAAAAAATGGTTCTGAAGAATCTAGGGGCAGGACAGGAATAAAGACGCAGACGTAGAGAATGGACTTGAGGACACGGGGTGGGAGAAAGGTAAGCTGGGACGAAGTGAGAGAGAGGCAAGGACACATATACACTACCAAATGTAAAATATATAGCTAGTGGGAAGCAGCCGCATAGCACAGGGAGATCAGCTCGGTGCTTTGTGACCACCTAGAGGGGTGGGATAGGGAGGGTGGAAGGGAGACACAAGAGGGAGGAGATATGGGGATATATGTATATGTATAGCTGATTCACTTTGTTATAAAGCAGGAACTAACACAGCATTGTAAAGCAATTATACTCCAATAATGATGTTAAAAACAAAAACCCAAAAACAGGCCAACTGCTTTTGGACGATTTTGAATAAAATATCTACCCACACGAGGTAGCATTCTATCTCATATCATAGCCCAAATCTCAATTTTTGAAGTCATCCTCATACACCTGAAATGTAGGTTTTTTCTTACTACCTGCCATCATCTTAACTGCTTCCCAAACGGCCAGGGGACTGGACAGCCACTGAACTTGAGCTAGGATCAAAGTTAAAAGCAGAGGCTTGGGAGTCAGAATGACTTTAGTTTGTCGCCTACCCTGCAAGGGGTGTCATTTTTTTTTACACAGGAGGAAATTGCAGCTCAGCGTGGTATAGTTATTTGCCCAATGTCACACAGCCAGCAGACTGACATCTATTCCACAAACATGAAATTTGGTTCTAATTCAGAAATCCCAGGGCCAGCTGCATGTCATCATGAGGCTTCCATTTCCTGTTTCGAACCTCCATGATAAGGGAGGGGAGAGCTTGTGAAGGATTGATACAGCATTGGAAATGATGCTGATGGCTTAGGGCATGATCGTAACCTGGGGAGGAGGGAGAATATAGTCCTCAGAGACCATAAGATAGAGTGGAAAGTGCACGGAGCCGGACATGCCCCCTCTCTCACAACCCTAGTTGTGTACGTGGGCAGTTCTTCCTACCTCTCTGTGCCTCACTTCCCCCAAATGTAATAATAAGCAGCAGCATTTACTAGTACACAGGGCACAGTGCTTTCCAATACCTTTATCTCATTTTCTCCTTTCAACAACCCTGAGATTTTTATCCCCATTGCACAGATGAGTAAGGTGAGGCTCAAAAAGTTTGTTTCAATTGCCCGGGGTCACAGAACTAGAAATAGTGCAGCTGGGATTTGAATGCTAGTCTGTCTGGTTGCAAGTTTTTCCAGTGCAAAATATTCCTCACTGGAGTCTACATCCTCTCTGCGGTGAGTCTGCAAATGAGGAGGATGTACATGGATGTTCTATAATTCTAGAATCAGAGCTAACTCAGGTTGCACTCTTAGCATGTGCTCGGCACTGTGCAAAGCCAGTCCTGCCAAATGACCTTATGAACGGGGGGTGTGGTGGTGGGGTGTGGTGGCTAATAACATCCTCTTTCTGCAGATTTGGAAACTGAGGTTCATAGACTTTACGAAACTTGTCCAAGGTCACTCATCTACTAAGAGGCAAGGGTAGGCTTTGAATTCAGGTCAAACTCACTCCCAAGCCCATGATCTTAATAGTTTATCGTTCAACCCAGGACACTTTGGCCCTATTAATAATTACGCCAGGATAGCAGGCAGAAACAGGGATGCGTGGTCATCCCAGCTCCTGGCCACTGTGTTCTCCGCATCCCTCAGGACCACCATGAATCATGATGACATGGAGAGGAAATCTACTACAGCTGGCAGCACCACCATTCTAACCATTACAATGGGCACTTACATTGATCTTAGGAAGCATTTTGGGAAAGAGGTCAAGTCCTGTGGAAATAAGGCATTTGGGGTTTGGTGCTTGAGATTTTTGGAAGGGGGGGCCTCTAGAGCTGCTACAAGAAGTAGTCAAAGACCAGCTGGCACCCTCCCCTGACAGACCCCCGTTTCCCTTAACTCTCTGACTGCAGGCACTGGGTGAAAAAGAAAGGTTAAAAGAGTGCTCCAAGGAAATGGAGATGATAAACGACTTCAGATTTGCTATGGTAAGAAGACCAAGGAACTTCTTAGATTCAGAAAAGAGACCAGACCATCATCAGGCTAACGCTTGAAACCACACATACCTCTAACTCAAGGCTAGTATCACATGGGGTCAGTGCTTGGAGCTGTCTCCACTGGACACTTGGAGGCATGCTGGGGAGAATTTTCTGCATCAGAATTCCCAGAATTCTACCCTGAAGGCCTTACCTCTGTGGGTAAACATTTCATTCTTCTAGGAGCCCAGTTTTAAAAATAAACAACCTTGGAACCATTTGAGTTCATTATCAGTCGTAAACATGGTGGAACTTATTACATACCAGATTTCCTTTTGAATTTGACTGTTGGCTGGGACATAAGAAAGGTAAGTTGTGATAGAGAAATGGGCACAGGGGAAGCTTTAGGACATGGGATTTTGCCAAAGGAGTTTACCTTAGTGTGGGGTCCTGGGCAGCCAGGAGGCAGCAAAAAAGGTTTTGACTAAGTGGTGCTCAGCAGAGCAAGAGTGTTGGGGGAGAAGATGGCACTAGAGGGGTAAAGTCTATCACTGCAGCCTTGACCATGCAAAGCTCCAGGGCAATGAGTCCACAGAGAATGGCGAGGTCATGGGAGTCAAAGTGGTAAAAGGCAAAGAGGCCAGGGAACTCGGACCCTGGGTGGCTGGGGAGACTGCTAATGTGGGACGCCAGGAAAGTTAGTCACCCTGTGATGGCTCATCTACCAGGCATGAAGCTTGGCTGAAAATGAAATAATCTCTGCGGTCTTTCAGCTTTAATACTAAATGCGATTCTAGATGGCGTGACTAAGTGAATCTTACTGTGCCTAAGTGGGTGGCTTAGAGCTAAGAGGCTCTTGACTGGAGTGCGGGCATGACCCAAACCACGAATCTCTCCCCTCCACGTTATCCCTTCTCCTCACCTTAATTCTCTTGATGACCAAGGGAGTTTTTAACTTCTCCTTGTCCTAGTCTTCTTTTCAACCTATGGGGAGAGGGCAGAAAAGAAGGGCCAGTGAGAGGGAAGGGTGGCTGGGCAAAGGCTTCTGATGGGCCCTATCTGCCAGGGTCCCACCTTGGCTAAGAGGGAACTGAGAAAAGTCAAGATCCTTGACTACCAACTGCAGCAAAGAGAAAACCTTACCTGGAGATGGCCCAGGGACTGACCACAAAGTCTGGGAAAACACACTGGAAAATGTCAGCTAAGACATTTAGCTTCTCAGTGCTTTGCTTTTTCATCTTTAATGAGGAGTCAGGGGCGGAGTAATGTTTAATGGACATCTACTCTCACAGGGACTGGCTGGGTGCTTTACGTGTTATCCCATTTAATCCTCACAACGACCCTTCAAGGGAAATATTATCTTCATTTTACAGAGGAAGAAACAGCAGCTTAGGGCAGATAAATCATTTGCCCAAGTTTATACAGCTGAGAAGTAGCAGAGCTGGGATGCACACCAGGTCTAAGGTCCAAGGCTGGTCCACCAGGATGATTTCACTGTCCCTTCAGGTCACCGAACAGGCTCTGGTGTAGGAGGGGGAGGGGGCAGACTGCCTGAGTCCAAATCTCATTTACAAGCCTGTCATTTAGGGCAAGTTACTTAACCTCTCTGAGCCTTAGTTTCCTCATCTATATACTGGAGGATTAGGACAGTTCATACCTCTTAGATTTGTTGTAAGGATTAAATGAGATGAAGTGTGTAATGGGTTTACTGGCCTGAGGCAAATGCTACATAATTTTTAGCCATTATTATTATTAATATTGTCCTTAAATTGTACGCAAACCAACACACAAATAAATCTGTGGTTCACTTGGATTCTACGCTGGGTGGGATCTTCTGATAAATCCCTGCTGGATTCAAGTGCCATATGTGAAAGCAGCCCCACCCACATGCAAAAAAAACACAAACATTTTGATGTTTAGATGGTTCACAAGGAGCTTTCACAATATTTCAACTAATATTTCAGCACAACTAATCCATGAGGTAGGGAACACAGATAAGGTAAGACTTGAGTCACACAGCTGGAGGTGAAACTAAAGCTTTTTTTTTTTTAACTCCTAAGCCCAGAGCTTTTATATGCTATGTCACGGAGAATGCAAACGAATTCTCTTAGAGCCTTCAGGTATATGCATGCATGTACATCTGGACAGATAGATGGCTATATTGATGAGGAAGGAGGAAAGAGTGAGCCCTGGAACATCCCAGATCCAGGGAGGGATACATTCAAGCTAGGTTCACCTCTCCCCTCTGAGAATTTGGCTTCTGGATTTAAACTTGGAGTGACTACCCGACTCTGTGTAATTCTGCCTCTCGGCTGTGTCTACCTGGACCAGGCCAGGTTCACTCCTTCCCCTCAGCCTTTCCCCAGGACCTGGTATCCATCAAACCCCACTGGGGACTTGTTCAAATGCTTTCACCCTGATATGCCGCCTTCCAAAAGCTTACTAGATATGGGCTGCGGCGGATCTCCAGGAGCAGCTTGGCTTGGTGTTGGGCACGAGGCTTTAGGAGGCAATAACAAACATGTTTCCATGTCCCAGCTGGGCCTGCTTGGCCACCCAGGTATTTCCCTCCCAGGGTCTGTGTTAAGCCCTTGGCTGTGGGAGGCAGAGCAGCAGCGAGCCTTCCTGTCCGTTCTGCGGCGCCACAGCGGCCCCTCGTGGCTATCAACAGAACTAAGGCACTCCTGTCTGGTCGGGTTTTCTGCCTTTTTTTCCGTTTAGATGTATTGAGACCTACGGCGTGTCAGCCACGGTTCTAGACACCCTGGACATATCAGTGAACAAAACAAAATCCTCTCCCTCGTAAGGTTTAAGCTTTCTTGTGTGAGTTGGGGGTGGGAGACAGAAAATATACATGCATATATGTGTAAATGTATGTTGGATGTTCAGAACTATACGAAAAATAAAGCAGGGAGGAGGGTTAGGGAGGGGGAGGAGGATAGCCCTTTTCAACAAGGTACAAAGCCTCACTGATATGGTAACATCTAAGAGGGACTTGAGAGAGATGAGGGAGGGAATCCAGGTACATGCAACATCAAGGATTAAAGGCCTTGAAGTGAGAAAGCACCTGGCCGTTTTAGGAATAACAAGGTGGCCAGTTTGGCTGGCACAGACCGAGTGGGGGAAGAGCAGCAGGAGATGCTGTCTGAGAGGTGTGGGACCAGATCCCACAAGGTACTGGGCCTCCAAGTGTGGCCCCTCCCCATCCCCCCTCCCCCTCCCAGCATCAGCGTCACCTGGGAACTTGCAAGAAATGCAAATCATAGGGCCCCGCCCCAGACCTACTGAGTCAGAAACTCTGGGCATGGGTTCCAGCAGGCTGTGTTTGAACAAGCCTTCCAGCTGAGTCAGATGCTGTCGCAGTGTGAGAACCACTGATGCGAGGCCTCCTGGGCCATCTCAGGAACTCTTTTACTCTGAGATGAGAAGCCATTAGAAGTTTTGGGGCAGAGGAGTGACATGATCTGACATAAAAGAACAAAACCACACTTGTGCCCTCTGGTCCTGCCCCCAGAGGTTCTAATTTGATTAGAGTGATATGGGCTGGGCATTGACAGTTCTGAACCTTTTCCAGGTGATTCTAATGTACAGCCAAGAGTGAGGTCCCTCTGGCTTCTGGGTCGAGAATAGGCTGCAGGGGGTCAAGGGAAGACGCAGGAAGCTAAGCTGGGAGGCTACTGATGTAATACGGCTGAGTTGGGAGGGTATTGCTGTAATACAGGCGAGGAATGAAGGGGGCTTAGACCAGAGCAGCAGCAGTGGAGGAAATAGATCCAGATTCTGGATCTATTCTGAAGGTAGAACTATCAAGACTTTCTCATAGGTTTGATACAGGGTGTAAGAGAAAGTGAAAAGTCTGGATGACTCTCAGGTTTTTACCCTGAGCAACTGGAAGGACGCGGTTTCCATTTGCTGGAAGGACACGGTTTCCATTTGCTAAGGTGGGGCAGACGAAGTGAGGAAGAGGTTTCCCCGTGGAGGGGGATCAGGAATCTGATTTTGAACATGCTGACTTGGCAATGTCTTTGTGAGATTCAAATGGAGATGCTGACTCGGTTCAGGGGAGATGTCCGGGCTGGACATCTAAGTGTGTGAGCTGTCGGTGATGGTGTTTAAGGTACAAAGGCCGGCTGAGATTACTTAGGGAGGGAGCGTAGATGGAAAAGAGAAGTTCAGAGGAGACCTAGGGGCGCTCCAATGTCAGAAGGAAGTAGGAAGAGAACCAAGAGCCGGTGGTGTCCCAAGAACCCAAGTGGTAAAGTGTTTCAAGAGAAAGGTGCTGCTCAACTGTCACAAACGGCTGACCAGGCAAGTAATGTGAGGACTGAGAATGACCTCCGGGTTTAGCAGCACTGAGGTCACGGGGGACCACGCCGACCAAGAACAGTGTCAGTGGAGGGGTTGGGAGAAGGGCAGAGGCCTGTTTGTGGAATGGGAGGAGAGGAACTGGAGACACAGGACCAACAATTCCTTTATGAAATTTTGCTGTAAAGGGAAGGTGTTGGAGGAAGATACAGTCTAGAAAGGTCTTTTTTTTTTTAATATGAGAGAAGTAACAACATGTTTCTCTCTTTGTTGGGAAAGCTCCTCCAGCTCAGGGAAAGATTAGTAGATATTTTAATAGCAACAACATACATTAAGCACATTTTTATGCTCCTGGCACTGTTTAGCGTTGCACATGAATTATTCTCCTCACAACATAACATTTTCTCCTCACCACAACCCTATGAGACGTTTCTATTATTATCCGCAATTTACAGCCAAGGAGTCTGAGCACTGAGAATCGAACTAATGTTCCCAGAGACACACAGCCAGTAAGAGGGAAGAGCAGAGGTTCCATCGTGGAATTGCCTCTGGAGCTAGAGCCCTTGACCCCTGCTCTGCAAGGCCCAGCTGTTGACCTTCCTGCATGTGGGTCACCCTTTAAAATCCCTGCATTTTGGGTGCTCAACTAGAAGGGAAGAAATGACTCAAAACGGTACCAAAGAAACCAACAATTAATTAGAAGTAATCATGCCTACAGCGCTGTTATAAAGTCTCCCAGGTATAACTGGGAGGAAAGCTTTCAGTTATCGTTCCCTTTACACTGTCACGCCCAACACGATGTTGCTGTTTACTGCCTGGAACGTCCTGGGCGCGCAAGCTGGCTTTGCCCGTCCTGTTGTACCTGTCTGCAAGGCACAGCCTCACAGGTTCCATTAAACACGTTTCCGTTCTTTGTGCCAGCCTTGATGCTCAGATGTACTGCCTACCTCTTCCTCATAGAGCACCCCTCTGCACTAGGCTGGGTGACCTCCCCAACTCAGTGTCCACTGGTGGACACTGCTGTAACAGTCCATACCCTTGATAGAAGCAAAAGGAAATAGTATCTGTACTGGGTTGAACAGTGTCCCCCCGCCCCCAAAGTTTATGTCTACTTGGAACCTTAGGAACGTGAGTTTATTTGGAAATAGTCTTTGAAGGTGTAACTAGTTGAGTTCATGCTAGATTAGGCTGAGCCCTACTCCACTGACTGTTGTCCTTATAAGAAGAGAAAACAGAGACACAGACCCTCAGGGAGAAGGCCATGTGATGACTGAGGCAGAGATTGCAGTGATGCAGCTATAAGCCCAGGAACACTGAGGATTGCTGGCAACACCAGAAGCTGGGAAGAAGCAAGGAAGGATTCTTCCATAGATCCTTCAGAGACAGCATGGCCCTGATGACCTTGATTTCAGACTTGAGTTTCCAGAACTGTGAGAGAATAAATTCCTGTTGTCTTAAGCCACCACATTTGTGGTAATTTGTCGTGGCAGCTTGAGGAAACTAATACAGTACCCATTGGTCAAAACTTGGCAGTACTCCTGTGAAGGATTATATGGCGTCCCCATGTGCTATGCAATTAGTGCAGCACTGCATTGAGATCGCCATTAAGAATGCATTAAGGAGAGGCACAGAATGATACATCTGGGAGGATCCTTGGAGACAATGTAGTTCAGCCAGCTTCTTTTAAAGATGTGGAAGATAAAGTCCAAGAAGGGCAAGAGGATTGTCCAAGGTCACATGGCTATTTAATTGCTGGGCTCATATCTGTTTGGTTTACATTGCATCCCCTGTAACCTAGGACCCTGCCTTGTACCTAGCAGGTGCTCAATAAACATTTGTTGAATGAAGGAATGAATGAATGGAACCCAAATGCCTGATCATGTTCTCATGTTCTCAAGATCAAAATCAACACTACTTTGTTTAAATTGGCAATTCTTTTTCCCAAAATGCTAAGATTAATACCTACCAGCTATGAATTGATTTTTATTGTTGAAAATGTCAAGGCTTCTTGGAGATGCAGCCAGAGAAAATTTCTAAAACTGAAGCATAATGCCTCATGGGTTTTCCTTTACTATCTAAGAAGGACTTTCCTGTTCCATTGGACATTCATCTTCAGTAAATGGCTGTTTCATAAAAATAGTGCCACCTAAATTTGCTAATATTATACCAACCCATTGACTCTAGTTGTGTTTAGCTTCGGGCCTTGGAGATAAATTCCTCACCGGTTGTTCACAAGCATAAAGGCAATATGACTAAGAGCCACCATTTACAGGTAACTACAGTATGTCAGATATTCGGGTATTTGTTAGGCACTCTGCTACATTATCACCTGTCTTCACAGTAAAGATTGATAACATCTTTCAAAGTATTGATTGTACCTGTGTTGTCCAATAAGGCAGCCACCAGCCTTGGAAGGAGCTCTTTTTGGAGGTCTGACGTTAGCAGAGACAGGCTGATGGCTTGGGGAACTCAAAGGAGGATGCTCTTCTGGGTTTTAAAACTTATAAGAACTTACCTTACAGATAAAGTTTATCAAGTGTGCAAAGAAGTATGTCCAGAGATTATTTTTTAGGAAACTGTTTGTGAGAGAAAAAGATTGGAAACATCTAAAAAGTCCAACAACAGGGGTTGGTTAAAGGGTACATTCCATTAATAGGATGCCAGAAAGCCACTCAAAGGAATGAGGCAGATCTATAGGTATTCCTATGGAAAAATGTCTAAGACATAAGGTCTGAACAGTACAGTCCCATTTGTGTAAAATAAATACAATGATATAAAATACATAGAGAAAGGAAGGTGGGATGTTATTGTCTTATTTGTGTAAGATAAAGATAATTATGTAGAATATACATAGAAAGAGAGGAAGGGAGGGAAAAGATTTCTGGAAGAATGTATAAAATACTGTTCATATATGGAGAGTATAACTAGGGATCAGGGGGCGGGAAGCAAAGAAAAGATTTTCGAACCTAAAACCTTTCTATACTGTTCATATTTTTAAACAATGTGCATATATTAAACTTATTTAAAACCCAGTTATGGCTTGGGGAACTCACAGGAGGATGCTCTTCTGGGTTTTAAAACTTATAAGAACTTATCTTACAGATAAAGTTTATCAAGTGTGCCAAGAAGTATGTCCAGAGATATTTTTTAGGAAACTGTTTGTGAGAGAAAAAGATTGGAAACATCTAAAAAGTCCAACAACAGGGGTTGGTTAAAGGGTACATTCCATTAATAGGATGCCAGAAAGCCACTCAAAGGAATGAGGCAGATCTATAGGTATTCCTATGGAAAAATGTCTAAGACATAAGGTCTGAACAGTACAGTCCCATTTGTGTAAAATAAATACAATGATATAAAATACATAGAGAAAGGAAGGTGGGATGTTATTGTCTTATTTGTGTAAGATAAAGATAATTATGTAGAATATACATAGAAAGAGAGGAAGGGAGGGAAAAGATTTCTGGAAGAATGTATAAAATACTGTTCATATATGGAGAGTATAACTAGGGATCAGGGGGCGGGAAGCAAAGAAAAGATTTTTGAACCTAAAACCTTTCTATACTGTTCATATTTTTAAACAATGTGCATATATTAAACTTATTTAAAACCCAGTTGTTTAAAAATAAGAAAAATGGAGGGTGTATGACTTGCTATTAATACCCTTGGGGTCTACAAAGAGACCACAAAGAAACCATGCAAGCTTATTTCCGCATGGATGCTCAGAAAGTAAGGAAATGTTGGCTCTTAGCAGAATTTATACTGATACATGCAAGCTCAGGTTAATAACATGCTCAGAATAGATAGGCTAGGGACAGTGTCACTGGACACATGCAAAACAGAGTCTGGCCAAGCTGTTAGAGGAAAGATATTACAGAGCACAAATGTTGGACAGATGGATGGTAGAAGATGTTTCCCAAAATGTTGCTAAGTCTCAAAAGGATACAGAAAAATGAAATACGTGGAATGAGTTCTTAATTCATAAGGGGCCACTTTTTTCCTGAAGGAAACATTCATTTCCAAATTCTTTTTCCTGCTTTAGTGGGCTAATATGTGAGCCAGCAGATATTAAGCTGTAAAATTACAGAGTGATCCTAATATTTCCTGACTTGACTGCGTTGTCTGTGCCAGGCGTTTTAGCTCTCACAATCATCTGTGAGGTAGGGCATTCACAAATAGGTAAACCAATATTCAAAGAAGTTAAGCAACCTGTCCAAGGTCACTTGGTGAGTAGGTGATGGAGCCCCCCTTTGAGCTTCCTGCCTGCTAAGCTATGTGCGTCTCAGCCTTCCAGGCGGAGTGGCTTGCACAGGCATCATCTTATTCTGCAGGAGAGGAAGCTAAGGTCCATGGGGGAAGAGACTTGCTGAAGGCCAGAGTCCATCCTGGTAGTGGCCAAGGCACGCCTGGAACTCAGGCATCTGCTCCCAGTGCATGTTCATCCACTTAAACTTTTCCTTTAGCTCTTGGGTATATGGCGGGTATTTCAGATAATGTCGAACCGAATTAAATCAGGCTCTTATATATACCGTATTGTAAGAGGCCTCCAAGAATGAGGCTCCTTTCTGAAACCCACACTTTCCCAAACTTGAACATCCTCTTCTCGATTTTTGCACTGTCCCTATGGCCCTGAGCATCACCTGTCAATTCCATACTTTATGGAAGGT
Organism: Neophocaena asiaeorientalis asiaeorientalis; assembly: GCF_003031525.2. Lineage (NCBI taxonomy): Eukaryota > Metazoa > Chordata > Mammalia > Artiodactyla > Phocoenidae > Neophocaena > Neophocaena asiaeorientalis. Next base: position 4,681,436 of record NW_020174788.1, read on the forward strand.
TGATAACTGTGGCATCACTTATCTTAACTTCATTTAAACCAAAAATATGTGTGAAAGCATAGGTTTAGTGGTTTTCTTCTAACACATATTTTGAAGGGTAATGCTGATCGTGTTACTCCTCTTTAAAAGAAGCATTTAATTTGTTTTTAGAATGAAGTCTCAGATTCCTAGCCTGGGCTTATGGGAGGAGGGGTCTGCAGTCTGGTTCCCTGACACTACAGCATCATCAGGAGACTTGCTGGTCTTAATTTTTCTGCTCAAATGCACCTTTGTCTCACCATTCACACCCTCTGAACATGCTTTTCCATCTGCCTGGAACATTCTTCCCCTGAGCAATTTGTAGGAATCAGCTTAAAGGCCATTTCCTTGGGGAGGTGCTTCCCAAGCCCCAGGGTAGGCCTTTGAGATTCTTGTCGCACTTGTACTTCCTTGGTCACCGTAATCTTTCCCAGCAGATTGTGGGCTCCAAGAGGGCAGGAATCACATTTCTCTTGTTTATCACTCTGGGCAGAGTTCTTAGTGGCCAGCCTGCAGGTACTGTGTGTCTTACTTGTTGATTAAATAAATGAAAGAAGAGAAAAAAAAAAAAACCTATGCAATATACATAAAAGATCTCAGGAAGTATAAAAGTTCTACACATCTGTGATTTCAGAGTTTATCACTATTTTATACCCACGTATGTAATGTAAGCTTGTAATGATATTCCAAGTTATTGACAAAAGGCTCTGCTCAGTGTGCTGCCAGAGAAAGTGGCACTGAAATTCATTTGAAAACTATTTCCATTAAAACAGTCAAATTGAAAAAAATCTTCTTACAACAGGAACATTAACCATCTGAAAAAACAAAACACTTAGCAAAATACCTATTGATGCCAGAAAAACAAAGCATTACTCTACTTTGAACTAACAAAAGCTGTATTTATGAATTTTTATATTACACATGGGTACATTTCATTTTCCTCCATCTTACTCAGTATCCAGGAGGTTCACGGGTAATAAAACAAATGAATTTCTTCTCCATTAGCCTGTCACCACCACTTTCAAATGGCTCCTTGCCCATACACGCCAATATTTTTCTCATAATAAGTGGTAAAGCCTTCAGCCTTCTCATTTATCTTAACCACGTCCTTTGTGTTCCAGAAAAGATAAGTAGTATATTACCTTCCGTCTACATCAAGGAAGGAGGTAAATTGAGGCAAAGATTCTAAATTATTTCTTTAAGTTTACATAATTAACCAGTATTCACCCATCCATCTATATCAGTGATGCAACAAATATTTAGTGATTGTCAATTTAGAGGTGCCAAGCTCTGTTTAGTTGCTGATAATATAATAGGAAATAAAGTAATGTCCCTATTTTCATGTAGCTGATATTGTAGGTGGGGGAAATAATATAATAAACAAGTAAATAAATAACCAATATCTAATAGAGTGATAGACTGAATTTGTGTTCCCCCAAATTCATATGCTGAAATCTAATCCCCAGTGTTACAGTATTAGGGGGTGGGGGTCTTTGGGAGGTGATTAGGTCATGGGGGTGGGCCCTCATGAATGAGATTAGTGCCCTTATAAAAGAGACCCTGGAGAGCTCTCTCACCCTTTTCCACCACGTGAGGACACAGCAAGAAGACAGCCATCTGCAAGCCAGGATGCTGGTTCTCACCATACACCAAATCTGCTGGCACCTTGATCTTGGACTTCCCAGCCTCTTGAACTGTGAGAGAGAAATTTCCGTTTTTTAATCCACCCAGTCGATGGTATTCTGTTACAGTAGCCCCAGTGGACTAAGACAAATAGTGACAAGTACTATGGTAAAATTAACAGTTATTATTAGAGTTATTTAGCCCTGACTCTAACCCCAACCCTGGGGGCACCTACTGTTGTATGGTCAGGGAGGCCCCTCTGAAATGGTGACAGCTTAGCTGAGATCTGAATGCCAAGAAGAAACCAGTGAAGGGAACATCTGGGGGAAGATATTCTAGGCAGAGGGAAGAACAAGACCAAAGGTTTTGAGGTGGGAGCAAGCTTGGTGTGTTTGGGGAACAGCAAAGAGGTCAGGGTGGCTGGGAGGTATAGTGAGGTGGGTGGTAGGTGATGAGCGTGGACACAGGAAGGAGCAGCTCATAGGGAGTCTTATAGGCTATGGTGGGGAGTATGGATTTTCTTCTAGAATTTTCTTCTAGTGACAGGAGACACTATAGAACATAAGCAGGAGATGACATGCTTTTGAAAGTTCACTCTGGTTGCACTGCTGAGAATGGATCACCTGGGGACAATAGTGGGGAACATCAAATAGTACAAGCAAGAGATGATGGTATCTTGAAACAGGATGACATCAATGGAGGAAGAGAGTAGTGGATGGATTAGATATATGGTTTTTGAAGCAAAACAAGAGAACTTGCTGATCTATTGGACACTGAGAGTAAGGTAAATTGAGTCCAGGATGAAACTGATTTTTGTCTTGAGCAAATGACTAGATGGTGGTGCCATTTACTGAGAGAAGATGGTGGAGGTAGAAACTGATGTATGCTTTTGTTATCAGGTTAGGGAATCAAAAATTCTGTTTCAGATATATTAATTTTGAGATGCCTTTTAGAGGTGCCTGGCCAAATGGTGATGGCAAGTAGGGAGGTGTTAGATCCACAGGTCTGGAAGAGAGCATTTAGAGCTGGAAATATCAATTTGGAGTCACCAGTGTGAAGATGGTATTTAAAACTTTTTAAAAGTTTTAAATTTAAAAGTCAGTGATGTCTCCAAGGAAGAGAGTGCTGTTGGAAAAGAGATAGCCACACCTCCTGAGCCCTCACCCCCAAGTCCCACATTAACCAATGTGGTCATATACTACAACACAACAGTTTTGTCCCCCCTCCCATCCCATTAAACACACATTTACTGTCTCTTCTATACAAAAGGTGTTACCCTAAGGAATAAGGGGCTACAAATACAGGTGACTAGTACATGATGCCATCTCTCAAGTTGCTCATAAACTTGTAAGGAAGGAGTAACTATAATATAAAAGGTAGAATGTTACTGTATTTCCAAGAGAGTGGAGGGGTCTTAAAAGGTAAACTTGGGAAGATAGGCTGGGAGCAGATCATGGAGGATCAAGAAATTGGATTTTTTTTTTTTTTTTTTTTTTAACTGCTAAGACAGCAGGGCACCATTGAAGATTTCTGAGTTCCATGACCAGATTAACACCTTTCCTTCACTGTCCAAGGCTTATTCATCCTCCTGGCCTGGCTCAAATCTCACCCCATCCACAAGGTATTGCCCACCCTCTGCTACCACTCACTTTTCATCTTTAACTCCTTAAACTTTTATTATCTAGTGCTAATCCATTTAGCACTTCATGCCACACTGTCTCTTTCAGATGGTTTATTTGTAGGAACATCTTACTTTTTCAACAGGTCTATAAATTCCTTCTAAGCAGCATTCGATTATGTTTCTGTCTCTGGCTCAGGACAGAAACATAATAAGCCCTCAAGCAATGCCTGCTGCTGCTAGTGTCACTTCTTCAGGGGATTCTTCTCTGACCTCTGATGAGATCGGATTCCTTTGTTCCAAGCTCTCAGAGAATCATTTTCTAGCACACTCCTCAGTTTTTAATTATCTACCCTGTGTGTGACTTTTTGAATAGGATCTGTCTTCCCATAGGCTGTCAGTTCCCAAAGAGCAGGGACCACCTCTGATTTTACTCATGATAGTGTCCCTAGTTTATGTGCAACAAACATCTGTTGAAAAATTGAATAGGCATAGCCTTAGGTGTTCAAAGGGTCAAGGGACTTGAGCAGAGTAGACTCAGGCATGGTCCAACTGCCTGTAGTTTCTGAAAGAGCAATGAAATTCACATGGTAAAACTACCCCTCAGCGGGAGTTCCTCTTGATAAACTTCCCTTCTGCTTAGGGACAAACTCTTTCCCAGAGGGTGGCTCTTCTATTGTAAGGAGGCCCCCTTGAAGGCTGTTTTATCATCACTCAGGACACTTGAGTCCTCCTTCTCACACGGCTAAGCAGGAGGCAAAGCAGAGTGTTTCCAGCTGTCAGGAAGAAGCAGCATGCTGGCAGCAGCCTCGATCATCCAGGCAGATGGAGCAACATATGTATATTTACATATATATTTCCTAATCAATAGGTTCCAGTGAAAACATGAAAACTCAAGGACATGACTGGAATTTAAGGGGCTCTGAAGGAGTTTGATTCCTTAAAGAAAATTAGGACAATCGAGTTGTGTTTTGTTTTTTTTAGCTGCAGATGATTTCAGGACAAAACGAATAGTACTACTGAATGATCAAACTTCCCTCCCTAAATTGGTAAATCTCCTCTTCCAAATTAGGCACTGCTAGCATTTCTTCTAAGAAACACATTTCTGGGGACAGCCAAAAAGAGCTTTGAAATCTTTTAACCTTATTCCCGCCCCTGCCTGCTTCTCTGACATTCTCCCCTCACAGCCACACAGGCTTATTTCTTCTCTTTCTCCAATAGGCCAACCTTGTTGTCCCCTAGGAACTTTGTTATTGCTTGCTCATAGCAGGTGGCCAGTACGTATCTGATAATGAATAAATAGGTTAAGATAAGCCAATTATACCCCAGCAGAATCACATAACTTGTCTGTCTGCTGTTTGAGCCACGTGTATTGGAGACTACATAAGTGATGGCGGCTTGAAGATTTAACCTAAGATTTAATGCTTCTGATTCTTGCTTTGTTCATGCATGTGTGGACTGAAAAAAATGCACAACCTAAAAGTTGAGAATTATGTTTTATTCGGCAGACATACTGAGGACTTAAGCCTGGGAAGCGGCCTTTCAGATAGTTCTGAGGGACTGTTCTGAAGAGGTAAGGGAGTAGCCAGGATATACATGAATTTTTGCAACAAAAAACAGGTAGTCAGAACAGCAAAAGATTAGTTAATTAAAGAAAAACCAGACATCTCAAGTTAATGAACTTAATACTTCTCCATGTATGGGAAGATGTAAGAGCCTGGGCTCATCGAAACCATTCCTTTGATGTACACCTTAACTATCTAGGCCGGTATCCTGTTTTTCTCCATCCTGAATCCCCTCAGGGTGCACAGTCAGGGTGGCTGTAGTGGCTGATGGCTTGATGGCTGCAACATCCTTTGTTTACTGATATGGTACACAACATTCTTCATCCATACATGTGAGTATCTTCAAGGAACATGGTTTGCAACTATACCCACCACACAACCACATTTTGCTCCTGTAATTCAAGTGAAGTTGACCTTGTTGCACATTACCAGTTGCCTACAACTTCCATTCTTCACTTTCTTAATAATAAAACACTTCGCTGCAATATGTCCAGTGAAAAAATATACAATTTCATCTTCCCAAGCTTTCATACAGTAACTGCCGGTAGTCATGTAACCTAGTTCTGGAAGCTGTATAGTGGAAGTCAGGTGAGGCTTCTGGAAAGCTATTGCCTTCCTGATAAAAAGGTACAGACTTTGACTGTCTACCGCAAAAAAAAAAAAAAAAAAAAAAAAAGAATGTATCTCTATAGAAGACTTCAGACAAATGAAATACACTCCATTGAACATTTAATACATTACATTCAAGTACAACTTTTTTTAGAAAAAGGACAAAATTTTAATGTAAGTATTCATTAACATGGTAACCATTTAAACATCATCTGAACCATATTAAACAACTCATTTACTCTTATGAAATGTGCTGAGAATCTAGGAGTTTATGCATAAGCCTTAGCACTTTTTTGTGTGTGTGTGTGTGGTACGCGGGCCTCTCACTGTTGTGGCCTCTCCCGTTGCGGAGCACAGGCTCCGGACGCACAGGCTCAGCGGCCATGGCTCACGGGTCCAGCCGCTCCGCGGCATGTGGGATCTTCCCAGACAGGGGCACGAACCCGTGTCTCCTGCATTGGCAGGCGGACTCTCAACCACTGCGCACCAGGGAAGCCCAAGGCTTAGCACTTTTAACATTGCTGGCGTAGGGGACAAAAGACTCTGTTCTCTTAATAGTGATTCAGGAAATTTGGTATACTTGTGTTACCGTAGCTGATGTGAGGAGGCAAGGCTAGCACCCATGACTGGCCGGGCCCTGGAAAACAAGCATTCACGCTCCCATGCTGCTCTGTGACACAGAATACAAACTCTGATTTAGGTTGAAACTACATGCAGGGCGTGGAGAGGACTGTGCCAAGGGGTTCACTGTGGCTGGAGGACAAAAGGGAAGCTGGGTATTTCGACTTTAAAATACGTGGTAAGTGAGGTGAAGAAGCCGGGAGCCTCCTCACAACCATTCCAGGTCAGCGACTCCCAAGATATTTATATCAAGGTAGTTGGTAGGAAATATAAACGCTCACTGGGCCAAGGAAATATAAACGCTCACTGGGCCAGACTCAAGAACTAAACTATCAGAACAGATGCGACTTTGAGGACAGGCTTATCAAACTGCCTATAAACTAATCGCAGTATCAGCTCAAAAGATGCCTGTCTGTCTGATTTCAGCTGGTAAGGAATCTCTAAAAATGTTCACATGTCTATTTTTGGTAAATTTATTTCACAAAGCCACCATTTCATTTCATAAGGACAGTAAGGTTCATTAAATCACAATACAAGACAGAATTTGTAAATGAGATGACATAACTATTTCAAATACAGTTTGTTGCGTAAAGGCATTTTCACTAACCATAAAATCTAGCAAGACAGAAGGATAATTACACTATCACTATTGTCAAAAGACTGTTACTGGAGTTTAAGTTCAAAAGGTTAAGGATTTTACAAAAAGACAGCATGAGTATTAATAATATATGAAGAGTATTTGATTAGCTACAGAAAATGTTAGTGACTGTGGTTTTCTTCCTCTGAACAACTAGATTTAGAAAGTAATACCAGCTCCACTTAAATTTTGACCGACTTTAATTCCTTATCAGTGGCACCTTAACCTGGAATACTCAAAGTAATCCAGTTACTTTGACCACCAAATTAAGTCACCGTTACATTTCTAAAGTGATTTATCTAGGATACACTGGAGTAGCCTATACTTGTTATATAGTATTGTGCAAACTTATTTTTTTCCCAATATTTCTTGTATTTTTCCAAAGCCCTGTTTCTCAGGACTTTGATCATTAAATATGTCTACATTAAGGTCCCAAATGCCCATGTCTATTATGAGAACATGTGGGGTAAATCCATTCTCTTTAATGTGACAAGCTGCATTCTAAAAATGACCCCAAACCTGCTATACTGGGACAGGTTGCAAGGTGCTATCTAAAGAGCTGAGGGACATTCAGGGGACAGACCTCAGACAAGGGATTTAAAAATTTTTTACATTTTCAAGAGAAACATTCTGGGAAGGGAAAAAGTGTTCTATAATCTAGGGCATGTTCAAGAGCCCTTGCTCTCACAGCCAAATGTATGAAAACAGTGTTCTTTAAAGAAATACAGGTCTATGAGCCAAGACAAGCTTTGGCTAAATGATGGGTAGCTTTTGTTTGGCTCTGGAGGTTTCCATGGAAACAGTCTGAGAGACAGAAAAGGCAGCATTATCATTATCTGTAATGCCATCTGATAAAACTGCACATCGATTCATTCATGCTACTGAGAGCAGATATATTACTTCTGATAAGCCTTCACAAAGGAGAAAGGAGTTCTATCTGGTCACACTTCGAATTTCCTGCCTTCCTCCATTTGAAATTAAAATCCTGATAAAAACCTCCCCCAAACATTTCTCTCAGGAACCTCTGTTCAAGTAATGCTTCAGTAATCAGAAGCCAAAGGAAGAAACGTGAAGCACATGGAGCTCCACTGCCAAGTTCTTAAAATTATATGACGCCAAGCTTACTGTAGCTGAAGAAATTATTTTGAAGAGTATGTACAATTCCATTATATCAGATCTCAGCCAGGCAAGAAATACTGTCCTAAGTGTTTATTATACACAGTTGAATCAGGTGGCATCCCTCATAATTTTTCTCCCTCTTTATGTCTAGATCATCTGTATGTGTGTATATATATATCCATCTGTATTAGTATCTATATATTTAGTATAGTAACATACACCACACACCATTATCTAATCTTATTTCAGATTAGTGCTTCTCAGAAAGGCCACAAAAGCAGCCCTAGCTCAAAATTCTACACCTGAAGTACACAAAAATAAAAACCTCAACAATAAAATATAAACAAGACAAGATAAGGAGGCATGCAACCTTTAGCACCATATTAAAGACCACGGAGGGCAAGAGTGTTGACAGAGGTCTAAAGAGGAATTCAGCTGTGGGTTTTCTCCTGGAATGGGATCCCAAACACAGAACTACCTCATAGAGTCCAGTACTTTTAAACAGGGAAAGCCTGAGAAATTCTATGAACAGAAATGTCAAAATCCATTAATTTACCAGACACAGATGATTTGACATTGTTTCTTATTCTAAAAACAAGGAAGACATTATTCTTTAGGAATGAACTGTTCACTTTTGGAGAACAGTTGGGAAATCACTGCCGGCTCAATGAGCTAAATGATGCCTCAGTAAGTTAAAAAGACATGATACACCCCCACAAGTTCCAATTTACTCATGGAAAGTAGCTTACTAATGAGCAGTTAGCTCCCTGGTATCTGTATAACGATACAGACATGGGCTACACTGGAGACATTCAACATAGCATATACAACTGTATGCTCCACCAGCAAGACATCTGAAAAACACCCACACCTCTATGCATAGCATTGGTGTGGGAATCCAAATCACAAAGTTTCAGCTTGGTCCTTTCCATAAAAAGGGACTCAAAGTCTAGGGAAGTGTTTATTCAGAAATGGGCTGAAGATTCTTTTGGTTCAAAGGTGGCAGGTAAGAAGTTAGAGGGCCAGAAATGTCTTTAGATATCATCCAGTGCAAATCCCTCATCTTGTTAGTGGGAAAACTGAGGCCTAAAGTGTCAGCCCTAACAATGGAAGAACCATGACCAGAAGAGAAGCCACGTAATTCTGGGTGTGGTACTTTCCCCATTAGGCTGATGTCTCAGGCCCCTTTAAATCTCAACATCTGTCATTTAATCAAGCTCACGGTAAATGACTGAGAAAGATCAGATAGGGAAAACACTGAATTTTTAGAAAGATTTTGGTAACAATTCATGTCCTGATGTGCTTAATATGAGTAAGGGGAAAGTCCTACTTATCTTTTGGTAAAAATGTTATTTCCTGCATGAAACAGGTTCCTTTTCTGAGAGCCATTTTTGTAGGTACTGGGGTAGCTCACAGCTGGCAGCTTTCAAATGCCCCATCTTTGTAGTTAGAGTTCAATTCAGCAGATCCTATATCATCAGGCGGGCTGAAATGATTGCTGTCTTGAGAATCTGTATCAATACTTTTGGTCTCTGACTGAAGGTGGACAGAAACCTGAACTGCTATCTCCTGGCCTTGTTCACTCAGGGAACCATCATCCGAATCTCCTCCTGGTGAATTACTCCGGCCCATCTCTGGGTTAATGACAAAGATGCCATCCTGAGCATTCAAGGCAGGTCTCTCTTTAATTCTTTCTCCCATGTCATCAGGGTCATCCACTCGCACAGCCTCAAACATCTCCTCTACAAAGGCCCGACAGTTTAGAATAAGAGGTGGCAGAGGGACGCTTCTTGCCAGTTCTTCAATATAACGAGCAAACTCCATGGTTTTAAACTGTGTGACTTTGGCGAGCTCCAGAGTCTTGGCTGAGGTGATGATGGGGATGCGTTTTGCGATCTCAAAGGCCTTCTGAAGTTTCTCTGCCCCTTCAGTTCGGAAGAATTCATTGATGGCTTTCTCAGTTTTACGAAGATGGCTGCTCATCATGCACAGCCGTGTGACATTCAAGATGAGAGTGATTGTAAAGGCAATCAAGCAAACAACCATGTAGTAGACACTCATGTCTCCCGAGGTGAAGATAACACGCAGGGTGACCGAGTAGGAGGCACGGATCGGAGAGGTGATAAAACATGTATAGAGCCCACGGTCAGCAAAGGCTATGTTGGTGATATTCAGGAAGTTATCAGAAACCAACCATTTTCCACCTGATAACCCAACAGAAATAAAAAATTACAGTATAAAGAATACTATTACTAAATATGCCAACTGCCTTATCAATATTCCACCTCTTCATGAGAGTACTTTAAATCAACTCTTCTATTAGGCTCTGCTATTTCCTTAAAAGATGTAAGAAAGGGCAGACTTTTTACGTTCAGAGTCAGAATTTAAACAGCCTGGAACTTAAAAAAGGGAATCAAGATCTTCCTGACACTAATGATTATCATAACTATCTTTTCACTGCTAGATGTAAGAAGCCTTTCAGGGAGACAGGTGTGTCGACATAATGCTAAATGACTAAACTTAAAAAGAAATATTTACATGTGTGTGTGTGTCTGTATCACAGTCTCTACCTAGACTTTCTCATAAATAGAAGGATGTGCCTCAGAAATATAAAACAATGGTTATTTATAATGGGTTATGAGTAATTTTTACTTCCTTTTAAACTGTTTACTTTCAGTAATGAACTTATTTAAGACAAAAACTATTTTTAAAAAATCTTACCAATTTAATGCATTTCTTCAATTACTAAGTGGCTAATCTGGCATGCCTTGCACATGTTAATTTGTCTTGTTAGAAAAGGTTGGTTGATGATAGTATCTTGTTTTTCTGGCAGGAGTAAATGAAGCACAAGCCAAAAGATATGTTTCACAAGCAAGGCTAAATGACCAGCTTGGGAGAGAGAAAAAAGTTGCCCTTAAGATGCCTAGGCTTGTTTTAAACCTAAAACATGCTGCCTCTCTTCCATACATGAAGGTATCTTCATTCAGGGAACGCGTATACAAAAGCACATGAGTATGAAAAACAAAGCACACTGACCACCCACCGTGATTCAACATCCTTTAATAACTTGGAAAAAAAAAAAACAACTTGGCTCTGCCTGCACAATTCTCACCTTTGTGGTAAGTTCTCAGTGTACTCTGTGCTTTAACTATGAAAGCCATTCAAAGATGGGATAGATGTGCGGTGTAGGTATGAGTCCCAATGCCTAGAGGTGGTGTCCCAGAGGAGGCTGGGTGACTGCTTGTTAAGCACCATTTCAATGTCTAATCTTCCAGATCTCTTTCATCCCTGAGATTCTATGGTTCAGGATTATTTGGGTGGCACGTCAATTAGTAAGTACTGTGGATTGTGCCCGTTCTTATCATCATCAAAATTTATCTAAATTCTAGTTATATTTTTACTAAAGTAAAAAGAGGAAAACATGTAGTTATGAGTATAGTCATTATTTTATAAACTTCTGTTCTATAAACTTGGAGCTATGAAAAGGATACCCTGTGAATCCACGGTATGATCAACTACATAGACTCCATTCATCAACCACTATAACCACAATCTAAACTCTCTAGCTTACTTGCTGATAATAGCTCAAGATTTATGAACCTTATACTAGACTAATATGCTCTTTAAACTCTCCTCACTTGAGATTCATAAAATTTAATATAATTGTCCAGAGCTGCTGCTGAAAGCATCAATGACAGATGTTAGTGGTTTTCAAAGTAAGGGCAAAATAGGAAAATAAAACTGTCATTCCACTTGGCTGGTCTCATCCTGACCTAAGCTTTGTCTATACAGTCAGTCCGTAATAATCACATTGATTAACTCACATCTTAAATGAGTTTGTTAGGACCCTAGAGCCAAACGAGATAAGAGTCTAGTTCAGTGGATCCAAACAGGGAACCCCAAATCATGTTCAAAATACCACTCTAGAGATTCTGCTTTCTGGGTACCACTGTAGAGATTCTGATTTAATAGGTCTATACTCTTAAGAAGCTCTGTTCTTTCTAACATTCAAACTCTTCAATCCCTTGGTGGCCAGTTACTCAGTTTGCATAACATTAAAATATTTAGCGTATACTTTAGAAGGAAGCACCATCTGTCTCCTTTTCTGTTTTCCACTCTAATATGAATAGCCAAATATCCTTATATTCCAAGAGATTAGACTATCTTTCTAGCAAAAAATATAAAGCGGCCTTTTCCAAAAAGTGTAGCTTGTGAGGATCCCAGAATTTAATCTTTATCTCATTGATATTTCATGGAGATTTCTTCCTAAGGTGTTTTAACACAAGAAGTCTTCAAAAAAAAAAATCTTTCTAACAGAACACTAATTAAAGGAAATAGTATTCTGATTAAGATGTGTTTACGGGTTCACAAACAGCATAATCAAATAAAAACCTGTCAAAAAGTAGACCTTGGTCACATTATTATGATGTTTGTGTGATTTTTTAAGACTGACAGACAAAAAAAAAAATACAAGGGAAACTCTCCTGTTTTCAAGTAAATTAAGGTATAGAATAGAAAGGGCTTATAGAGTTCCTCCTCAGTGCCCTTCTGATTCTGAGGGACTTAAAGTTTTATGCACAGATCTTTATAACTATTTTTAAAAACATCCTGGATTTCCTCCAACATTTTTAGTAACTCATTTCTGAACAAAACATTTTTATTTATGACTCTAAGTCTAACCCAAATCCTTCTTGCTGTATTCACACAGGGCCAGCACTCTGTACTACTCACATTACAGTCTAGGTGAATGGTGCCCCTGGAGTTGTGCAGCGTGTAGCCTGCACAGCTGTATGCAGCAACCCTGATGGAGTTTACCTTGAATGAAGAAGGAAACCAGCTCACCAAGAGGAGAGAAAATAGCTCACCATCATTATGTGAACACCTTTTAAATTCATAACTATTCTCTATTTATTTTCTTCTGGTTAAGTAATTACCATTATTTTGCTTTTTCTGATAGGTATAATACTCCAGGCCTTCCAAAGTTTTAACTATTTACTGTAGTACCTCATCTTAGAGATTTCTTGTTGAATATGGCTTAAAACCAAGAAGAAAGAAGTAATAGGAAATGAGTAACCTTGATTAGTTATACTCTGGCATAGTTACCTCTGCCTCTGTTATCCAGCTGCTGTCCTTTTGAGTTGTACCAATAGACACCTTCATAGTGGTCGACTGTGAGAAGACACTCAATTGAAACACTAGTTCCCTCTCTGGCTATGATGACATCATCACCTGAGTGGGAATCTGCTGAGAGTTCAAAACTTGGGAGAAATGATGCATTGGAAGAACTATGATTTGCTCCCAGCGGGGTCATTTGGTTGAAGCCTACATCTTCCAAAGCAAAAGCAGCTGGCACAGTAACACTCACCACTAAAGTGAATAAACAACAATGTGGCTTCATGGGAAAATGGGAGAAAATCTTGTTTAGAGTTGGAGAACTGAAAATCTTCTATATTATAACAAGAGCACGGTGATTGCTTGGTATTGGAGTTTTCAAAAAAAATGGTAGATCCAGGTATATTTTGAAGTCTTCAAGATTAAAAGAGATGAGTGGAGACCAACCTAAAAGAAAGCCAGATATAAAGTTTAACCAGGAAAGACTCATAGTAGGGTGAAACTCTATGTACTAAAAATAAACAGATGTGAAACTGATTAGAATAATTGGCATCAACATTAGGGAGTGAAACAGAGAGAACACCACCTAAAAATCCCAATGGAATCGGTTGAAAGAGCACTGAATTGGGAAACGGCAGACCTAGATTCTGGTATTAGCTTTGCTACTAACTAGCTGTAGGTCCTTGGCAAGTAGCTAGGCTTGTTCTCTCATGTGTCAAATGAGGGACTGGATGAGACAATCTCTAAGGGCCCTTCTAGTTCTGAAATGCTGTGATTCTATTTCACTCTGACAAACTCCAAGCAACAGGGAGCCAATGAAGGTTAAAATATTTAGCTTAATGATCTTTTATTCCAACCTGCACCATTACCAAATGCTGTTATATCAATAATTTAAATCAACTGGTACATTATAATCATAACCATGGAGCTCAAAATTTGAGTAATTCAAGTACACAGACATATAAGATATAAATAATACAGGGCTACCTGAAGTAGTTTTTTTGTTTTAACATTAGAAAGAAAACTGCACTACTACATGTACATAAATAGTTACTGACTTCTGAGGCTATAGAAACTCCCTCTTGGGCAAGAATGTTAGACAAAAGAATTTTCCTTTAATAATTTCTTCAATATCAAGAAACAAAATTCAGTATATTTAAGTTTGTAAGAATACCAGATTTCTAGCTCAAAGTCTATAAAATTAGCTAAGGGAGGAACTGACACCTTAAATGTCTAGTTGGTAGAAATACAGATGTAAGCTACAGGGAAAGATTGTCAGACACGTTTAAAAGAAGAGTAAAATATCATAAATAAAAGCAAAATGATATCCCAGTGTAAGAATCTATGTGATTATGATGAACTTCCTGGTAATTTGATTCCTCTTTTAAAATCAGACTCTTTTTTAAAAAATTTAGTTATTTAATTTATTTATTTTTGGCTGCGTTGGGTCTTCGTTGCTGCATGCGGGCTTTCTCTAGTTGCGGTGAGTGGGGGCTACTCTCCGTTGCGGTGCGCGGGCTTCAGTAGTTGTGGCACATGGGCTCAGTAGTTGCATCTCATGGGCTCCAGAGCGCAGGCTCAGTAGTTGTGGCCCACGGGCTTAGTTGCACTGCGGCATGTGGGATCTTCCCAGACCAGGGCTCGAACCTGTGTCCCCTGCGTTGGCAGGAGGATTCTTAACCACTGTGCCACCAGGGAAGCCCCTAAAATCACTGACTCTTAAAGAAATATTTCAAATTCTATTTCTATAAAATATGGGATGAAACACCTAGCTTTATTTCTTATGAGGGCCCAAAATAATTAGTTTTGGAAATGACATTTACTCCCCTGTATACTCACGTGAAAGCTGCTTGATCATACAACATAAAAATCAATTGATCATTGTATTTTGCCATTAAACTACTCAAAGTCTAAATCACATTAAGTTGTAAATATCATTTAGTCTTCATTAGACCTTGAAAGGATGGTTGGATGATGACAATAATTTTCTCTTTCAAATTTAAGTATGGACTATTTAGAGTAAAACAAAGAACTTCAGAGTTTGCTATACATAAATAGATAAACACATGTGCTTGTTTCCATTTCTTTCCAAAACCCCACTAAAATGACACTAAAGGAAACAAAGCACTTAGGCACTGCAGGGGATTATAGAAGTGATCTGGTCTAACCTCTTCACTGTGACTTGCTCTTTAAGAGCATACTATAAGTTAGCAGGAGAATCCTGGTCTCTATTAGGAGGGAGTGGAGGGTGGAAACAATAGAAATAACATTTATTAAATGACTGAAGTAAGCCAGGCACTGTGCTAGGGCTTGATATATGTAAGCTCCCAACTTTTTCACTACAATTGGCAGATGTGATTTTTGTCTTTTATTCTAGACTCGTGGTTCTCAACAGTGACAGGAAATGAGTATGCTGAAAAAGCGCTCCAAGTTTTCCCCAGGACTTCCATAACAAGTACCTGTGGCTTCATCCAAGTTGGCATTTCCCAAATTTCATTCATTTCTTCTACCGTTATGATTTTTTTTTGCTATATCCATGAACCATATTATTATTAGTTATGCTTTTCTTTAAAAAACTCATTTTTCTTTCATATATTTATGTTAAAAGGAAAGTCTGTATCACATCTGTAGATAAAAGTAACTGTACACATAAGTACAATGCAAACAAAGTCATGTTATTAACTTCTAGAGATACTGCCATCTGTTGAAGGCTCTGAGCTAGAGGCCTGCTCTCTTTGTGGAGAAAACAAAAACAAAACAAAACAGCTCTTTCCTGGCTGGAACCATGGAGAGTGCAGAAGAAAAGAAAAAGAAGGTTCCTGCTGTGCCAGAAACCCTTAAGAAAAAGTGAATTTCACAGAGCTTAAGATCAAGTGCCTGAGGAAGAAATTTGCCCAAAAGATGCTTCGAAAGGCACGGAGGAAGTTGATCTATGAAAAAGCTAAGCACTATCACAGGGAATACCGGCAGATGTACAGAACTGAAATTCGAACGGCTGGGATGGCAAGAAAAGCTGGCAACTTCCACATACCCGCGGAACCCAAATTGGCATTTGTCATCAGGATCAGAGGTATCAATGGTGCGAGCCCAAAGGTTCGAAAGGTGTTGCAGCTTCCTTGCCTCCGTCAGATTTTCAATGGCACCTTTGTGAAGCACGAGGAGGCTTCAATTAACATGCTGAGAATAGTGGAACCATACACTGATTGCACGGGGGTACCCAAACCTGAAGTCAGTAAATGAACTGATCTACAAGCGTGGTTATGGCAAAAGCAACAAGAAGCGAATTGCCCTGACGGATAACGTGTTGATTGCTCGATCTCTTGGCAAATACGGTATTATCTGCATGGAGGATCTGATTCATGAGATCTATACTGTTGGAAAACGTTTCAAAGAAGCAAACAACTTCCTGTGGCCCTTCAAATTGTCTTCTCCACGAGGTGGAATGAAGAAAAAGACCACCCATTTTGTAGAAGGTGGAGATGCTGGCAACAGGGAAGACCAGATCGACAGGCTTATTAGAAGGATGAACTAAGGTATCTACCACGATTATTTTTGTAATCTGGTCAGTTAATAAACAGTGACTGCTTTCAAACTGAAAAAAAACAAAACAAACCTCCCAGAACTCCACTTTATTCTAATACCACCTCATTTCTTATTCTGCCACTCCTTTGCTCCCCACCGCTTCTTACTACAGAGTTTAGAACCCACTATTTTAGACCAGAGGTATACATTTTAATCTATTCAACTGTGTCTACTGAGCAGCTACTTTTTGCCAACCTACTCTACCACAGACACCATCTCTGCCTTCACGGAGCTCAGTCAGGTAGAGGACATAGACACTAAGTACATACAAAATACACTAAATGCTACCCAAGGGAAAGTACAGGATGCTACAGGAGCACCCAACATGGAGAGCTAACCGTGTCGCAGAAAGCCTCCCTGAGAAAGTAAGGTGTGCAATAGGACCTGAGGATAAATGGGAATCGAGAATGCAAGAGGGCCATCTAGGTAAAGGGATGGGGGCAGGGAAAAAGCAGAGGGGTCACTGGTTAGAAGGTGTTCAGGAAAAAGAGCTACAAGTTGTGGCCAGAGAGTTATGGGTCCGATTCCTGATTCTGGAGGGGAGCAGTTTCAACCAACAGCAAAACTGGAGGTAGACTTTGGGAACTGGAGTGGCAGGTTGAAGTGAGTGAAAGAGATAATTGTCCAAGGTGAAGCAGTCAAAGAACTGAGAGGCTCAAAAGTGGGGTACCTCATGTAAGGGGGTGTTAATGTCCCCCCAGGATCAAGGCAGCTAAGGTAGAAGACACTGGAAATAGAAGAAATGGACTCACTCTCCCTGCTCTGAGATCAGGAGCTTCAGGGGAATGAACAGCTTCCATGTGACAGCCTCCACGTGACAGGGCTGTAGGGCAATAGTGTCCTGGCAGTGTTACTGCTGTATGGAATCCCTTCTTCATGCAGCTTCCCTGAGACTCCTCTCAAGGCCTGGCTCTTCCTCCCATATGGATCCAGAGTATACCTGGATGCAGGATGGCTATTCTCTGACCCCTGTAGCCCTCACCATTACACTATTCACCTGGCTCTAGTATATGCTGCTCTGTACTACCAGGCAGTCTACACCATCTCACCTATGAGCCCTTTAAGCACAGGGACTGTATTTTTTGATGCTATGTTTCGTAACTCGCACATGTTCAATAAATACTTACTGATAGAGAATAGTTTGAATATAATCAAGTATGTTATGGATCTTTGTAAATTGAAGAATGGTATACGACAGGGATCATAATTATTCAGGCCCACATGCATTTACTAGCACTTGTTATATTCTCTGAGATAAAAAGAACCAATGTTGTAATCTCAAAAGATCCTAAAGGCATAATGCCTTTAGGATTCCTTGAACCAACCACTAACCCTTAAAGTCTTCATTTACCATCTAGTCCTAGGAGATAATGGTGGCAATAAAAGATTACCAAGTCCAGCGTTTCCAAGCCAGGCTGAATATCACAATCACCTAGAGAACTTGTTAAAAATATAGATTACTGGGTTCCACCCCAGACCTACTGACCTGGTGAATAAGAACCTGTGTTTGGACCTTGGAATTCATGGTTTTTAATTAGCTCCCTGGGTGATTCTGAGGCAGAGGGTCCATGGACTAGCAACCACTAATATACTTCCTCATTGCCTCTACAACAGCCCTGCTCCAGACTGTCTGAACACTTCCAATACGAGAGAACTATTACTCAGATTACATTCTGGATTGTTCACCCTGGAACGTCATCTTGCTGGCCTCTGATAAAGGCAGGGTAGCAGAGAAGTTCAGAGTACAGACTCTGGAACCAGGTTTCCTGGGCTCGAATCCTGGCTCTGACTCTAACCAGCCTTACGACTTTTGTTAATGATTTAATCTCTCTGTGCCTCAGTCCCCCCATCTTTAAAACAGGGAAAATAATAGCATCTATTTTCACAGGACTATTGCAAGGTCTGAACAAAAAGAACCAATGTTGTAATCTCGAAAGATCCTAAAGGCATAATGCCTAAATGCATTCCTTGAACCAACCACTAACCCTTAAAGTCTTCATTTACCATCTAGTCCTAGGAGATAATGGTGGCAATAAAAGATTACCAAGTCCAGCGTTTCCAAGCCAGGCTGAATATCACAATCACCTAGAGAACTTGTTAAAAATATAGATTACTGGGTTCCACCCCAGACCTACTGACCTGGTGAATAAGAACCTGTGTTTGGACCTTGGAATTCATGGTTTTTAATTAGCTCCCTGGGTGATTCTGAGGCAGAGGGTCCATGGACTAGCAACCACTAATATACTTCCTCATTGCCTCTACAACAGCCCTGCTCCAGACTGTCTGAACACTTCCAATACGAGAGAACTATTACTCAGATTACATTCTGGATTGTTCACCCTGGAACATCATCTTGCTGGCCTCTGATAAAGGCAGGGTAGCAGAGAAGTTCAGAGTACAGACTCTGGAACCAGGTTTCCTGGGCTCGAATCCTGGCTCTGACTCTAACCAGCCTTACGACTTTTGTTAATGATTTAATCTCTCTGTGCCTCAGTCCCCCCATCTTTAAAACAGGGAAAATAATAGCATCTATTTTCACAGGACTATTGCAAGGTCTGAATGAGACAGTATATAAAAAACACAGAGTCTGGTAATAGTAATCACTGAATAAGCTCTAGATATTATTATTGTTGATGGTCCTTTCAGGTGCTAAAATCTACACTTTAAAGCAAAGCCATTATTTAAGATAAATAAAACACTTTTACTTGGAATACCATGCAACCATTTAAAAATCATGGAGGAGGGAGGGGAAACACCACTAGGTAATTTCAGTCTTTAAATTTCACACTCTTTTTCTCATTGCAAATAAATATTTTACAATGATAATGGATCAAACAGGAACTGTAAACTGACCTTGGAGCCCAACCATTATATTACATTGTTTTTAATGTGTCCTGAGCTTGTGGTAGAGAGCTTTTGTTGTGATCTACCTAGCCCGTGTTTCCCTTTTTGGAGCCCTGCCTTCTTAGGCCCAGGAGGAAGTCAACCCACTGGCTAAGAAGAATCTTGTTCTTGGAATTTGGATTGAGACACTGTGGGTTAGGGCCATCTGAGGAAGAGAAGCCTTATAGGGAGCTGAGGCAATCAGGTTAGAGAAAGGAAAACAGGGGTGGAGAAGGGAAAGAGAGAGGAGACAGGAGATAGGGGCTGCTGGTGGTAGAAAGAGCTGCAGAAGGGAAGAGAAAGAGGGACTCACACATGCTGCTCCGGCTCCTGATAGAATTCTACTTCCTGGCTTCAATATGACTTTTTTTTTTTTTTGGCAGTACGCGGGCCTCTCACTGCTGTGGCCTCTCCCATTGCGGAGCACAGGCTCCGGATGTGCAGGCCGAGTGGCCATGGCTCATGGGCCCAGTTGCTCCGCGGCATGTGGGACCCTCCCGGACCGGGACACGAACCCGTGTCCCCTGCATCAGCAGGCAGACTCTCAACCACTGCGCCACCAGGGAAGCCCTTATTTTCTTTTTGAGAAATAAACATCTTGGAGATATGGGGATATATGTATAGTTGATTCACTTTGTTATACAGCAGAGACTAACACACTATTGTAAAGCAATTATACTCCAATAAAGATGTTAAAAAAATAAATAAACATCTTTATCTAATTTTATTCAAAATTAAAACCACAAAAATGAAGGCTGACTGTGCAAACAATGAAGGAAATGGGGAAACGGTCAGGTGGGAGAAAAAAGACTGAGTTCAGCAAAACCTGGAAGGCAGGGGCAGAGACAGCTAACTATATACAAGAGAAGTACTGAAGAGAAGTGTAATTGTGCTGTGAAAACAAAAGAGAAAGGAGGACTTCATGAATTTTAGAAATGCAACTCACTTAAAAGCTTGGGACTTTGCATAATATCATGCCTGCTATTCTCAATGGAGCAGCTGACATTTGGAGGCTAAGAAGAAAGAGTTCAAAAAGGAAAATCAAAGTGCCACCTTCCTGTAAACAGTTAAAAAGGGCTATGCTATGCTTGTGATTGAAGTTACTTGGTAGAATGTTTTATTACCTTTCTTCAGCATGAATAGGATAACTGAAAAGTGTGATATTTAAGTTTAATCTAACTCCTTTTTCATCTTTCAGGTACACTAAAACGTTAGCTTTTCTAGGATCATGAATAATCAGAAATGTAGATGATTTTACCCTCCAGAATCATTCTGGATATTGGCTATATCATTAAAAAAGAAAAAGAAAGAAAAGCGCCTAAGCTATCATCCCTAACAGATTGCCTTGTTGCTGTTCCTGCCAAATTCTGAGAGAAGAAATATTTCCATTCTCTTCCAATTTTCAACAGAAGTAAATAAGGAAGTAATGTGGCTAACTTCCATTCTTGTGGCTCAATATTAAGTTGGCTGAGGAAACAGCTGTTTGCAGAAATAGTTCTGGGATAATTCAAAGGAAGGAAAAACACTGATGCCCAGATGGTATTGGTTTTTGCTCCAAGTATACTGGGATATTAACGGTTCATTCTCCATAGTTAACTGCGTTCAAGGCTGTATTTACAGCTTATCCACTCTCCTCAGCCTGCACTGTTACACTTGAAAAATGGAGAAGATCCCTACACGAGGCACACAAATGGTCAGAGTGGCATTCTGAATTGGCAAAGGGGAGAAAAAAAATGAAGAGCAGGCTGTTAGCACTCCTCTATCCTTTCAGAGAATAAATGTAAAGCTGTTGTGCTTATACTCGACCACTGCTATAGATAACATAAAAAGGTTAGTAATACGCAAACAGAAATCATCATTTTGAGGGCCATTTTCCAAAAAGTTTCTGAATAGCCCTTATGCTCCCAACAGCATCTTAGAGCCATCACACACCTCATCACTGGCCTTTGGGCACTTGGCTCAAATGTCAGCATATTTTCTGGTACACTGAGGAACACCCTCTGTATTTGCTGAAGTTGTGCTTCAAACCATGGTTAGTTGTTATGCCCTTGACTTTGATCATTTTTGCCATAAGCATTTGCTTATGAAGCTACACAAAGACATAGATATGACAAGCTTAGACTTATGATCTCCTTGCCCATTTTTTTCTCTATAGTCTGAACCTCCCCCTGCCCCCACACCCTCCCAGTATCTCAAACTCAGTATAACTAAAAAAGAACTCCTCACTCTGATGCTCAGATCTACCTGTCCAGTATATACATAGTTCAAACGATAACCACACAATACAATTCTTCCAGTTTTGCAAGATCAAAGTTACAGTGTCATCATGGCTATGTGATCAGGAACATGGATTCTGGCGTTAGAGTGCCTGATGTGGGACTTCCCTGGTGGTGCAGTGGTTAAGAATCCGCTTGCCAATGCAGGCGACACCGGTTCGAGCCCAGGTCCGGGAGGATATCACGTGCCTCGGAGCAACTAAGCCCGTGCACCGCAACTACTGAGCCTGCACTCCAGAGCCTGCGAGCCACAACTACTGAAGCCTGCGTGCCTACAGCCCGTGCTCCGCAACAAGAGAAGCCACCGCAATGAGAAGCCCGTGCACTGCAACGAAGAGTAGCCCCGCTCACTGCAACTACAGAAAGCCCGTGTGCAGTAACGAAGCCCCAACACAGCCAAAAATAAATAAATAAAATAAATTTATTAAAAAAATAAAGATGCAGATTTCTTGGGCATCTGCATCTTTGCCGTGCATGCAGTTTTAATGACTTACAAATCAAGCCCATGTATCTTTTGATTTTCAAAACCTTACTGTAATTCACTGATTCTCAAAGTGTGGTGCAGGGGCCTCTGGGGGTCCCTGAGACTTTTTCAAAATGAGTTTCGTATTAATACTAGAAAATTATTTGCTCTTTTCTCTCTCATTCTCACACAATATGGTGCAGTTTTCCAGAGGCTACATAATGAATGCTATCACAAAAGAGTGAATGCAGAAGGAGATATGAGAATCTAGTTGTCTTCTATTAAGCCAGATACTAAAAAAAAACTTGTAACAATGTAAAACAATGCCATTCTTTCCAATAATTTTCTTTTGGAAAATATTCTTCATAGAAATGCTATTTATGTTAACATGTAATAAATGTATCATTTTAAATAAATAATTTTTGAAAAGCTGTTTTGATATATAAAATGGCATACTGAGGAACTCTGGGAGAGGGAGGGTGTCAAGGAGTGCTGGGTGAGAGTGGGTATGAGGGAACTCTGGGCGAGGGAAGGGGTGGGGGGAAAAATGGCATATTGATAGTTATAAGCACACAAACAAAAACTCTCTGACGTTCTCAATAAGTTTTAAAAGTGTCAAGGGATACTAAGACCAAAAAGTTTGAACACTTTCTATTATAATTATTATCAGTAGTATTTTAAGGATAAGACAGTTAAGTGGCTTGCCAAGATTCTATTCTTAAACCTCCAATTTTATGCATTTCCATTACAACAGAAAATCAGAGGAAAACACCTATTTTATACTTAAAGTGTTGTTTTTTTTGGGAATAGGCATTTTTAACATGCTCCCAGGTGATACTGATGCCCCTAAATTTAGAGAAGCACCATCAAAGCAAAGGAAACCATCTGAAGAGTTTTAGGAAGTGACAATTATGTATAGACATTAAAATAGTCATTCTGAAAGCATTAAATGGAGTTGGAAGACGTTGGTTCTTAAAAGGCCAGGTGCCTTCACCTCTCTGGGACTTAGTTTTTCACATCTCTACAGGGAGGGTGTCTCTAATGCTTTTCTGGCCGTCATTTTGGGTTTCATGCATTCCACTGTCCAAGGGCAAGTGAAGAGGTGCATCTTTCTGATGAAGGGTCAGGAGTAACCTAAAGTCATAAATCACAGCATGTCACTCTTGGGCACAGAAACCTTCAGTGCTTTTCCACTGCTTTCCAAATAAAAGTCAAAATCCTTCTCCTGGCTCACAGCCCCTACAAGGGTTGGCCAGTTTAAGTCTCTGGTCTCATCTTCCTCTTTTTGCTCCACGCACAGTAGCCTTTTTCCTCTTCCTTGGCCTGGCTCGGTTTGTTCCCACAAGAAGGCGTTTGCACTTGCTATTCCTTCTGCTTCTAATACTCTTCACCAGATCTTCAAAAGGTTTACTCCCTCGCTTCGTTCCGTCACTTTATTCTGCTTAATTTTCTTTAAAGCACTCACTACCGTCTTAGATAATCGTGTTTGTTTGTTGACCTGTTTATAGTCGGTCTCCTCCGCTAGGCTGTCAACTACTTGTGAGCAAAGCCACAGTCGCTCGTAAACCAGTATGTCCCAAACGCCCAGAGAAGTGCCTGGCAGGTATGTGGAGCTCCGTAAATATACGACGGCCGAACTCCTGCAGCCCAGGCCAGGCTTGCAAAAGGGCAGCGGATACCCCACCCTCCTTCACGTTGTACACCAACCCACCGCTCAAACCCACGTCCCGGCACCGCTACTAACCCATCCCCACCCCGCCCCAGCCCTAGACCACGACCGCGAACTAGCCCTCACTCACCAGACCCTTGCCAAGCTCCTTCCGGCTGGACCGGCTGCTTGACCCGGAAGCTCTCTCAGGTAGGCAAGGCCTTCTCCGTCCTGAAGGAGGACTTCCGGGGCAGTAGGGCGTGGCTTCTCTGCGGCTGTGGTGGCGGTGCGGATGGCGGCGGGCTGGGTACGGGGCTTCCTGGGAGGAGGCAGGCCGGGTGCGGGGTCTCGGGGTTGCCGCGGAAGGGGAGGAAGCGGCCTGGGGCTGGGGCGCGGGCGCCTCGGGGTGGACGCTGAGGCTACGGAAGTGCTCTGGTTATTGAAGCGCTCCGCTTGCGTGAGGAATTCTCGTCGTTGTCAGCGTCGGAGAACTTAGGAGCGCAGGTTTACACCAGAATTCCGGTTTGGCACCTGTTCTTGTAATTAGGAAGAAGGGAGAACGGATTTTGTACATCTCGAGACAAATCGTTATATTAGTGAAAATAGTAATGCTCCCTCCAGACAACCACCAGGTACTAACAGCAGCTTTTACCCGTGAGGGGTTACGTGCCAGGCTCCGTTCCGAACCCCTCACATCCACCGGGTCGTTTCGTCTTTCCAGGAATCCTGGCAAGTAGGTAGTACTCTCCTCCTTTTACAGATGAAGAAACGGAGACGCACATAGGTGAACTGACTTCTCACAGTCACTCAAGTACAGAGTTGGAAGAGTGTCAGCCTAACTACATATTATATAGAGTATATAATGTGTATGTTACATGCATATTACCGTGTGTTGTAACTTGGAGACAGCATAAGGAGAGCAAAAAAATATTCCATCAATGTTTCAGCTACACGAAACATTGATGGAACTTTGTGCAAGAACTGTGTAGCCTTTCCTATTTGGCCTCTGGAGTAAGTAGGGCAGAAATAGTGTCTTAAATTAGTTCTCAGTCTCCAGAGCTTGGCATGCAACAGGTAGTCAAAAAAAACGTTTGCAAGTAAATGAATGAGTGTTTCACAGTTGGTTTTTATGTTTATGGATGGTTGTATCTAGATTGTTTTTTTCTATGTGTTTCGGAAACGTATGTATATCATATACCATATGGTCTAGGATCCCGGATGTTATATAAATCTACCTTTCTAGCCTTACGCCTCCCCATCATTCTCTTTGCCATATTAACTACTCCTGGTATCTGTCTGTATTCCACGCTGTCATACCTCAGACCTTTGAGATTTCCCCTGTGTTGTTTACACACCCTTGAATTCTCTCATTGGCATCTTCATCTGTCAGAATCCTAAGTGCCCTTTAAGGCAGGTATTACAAGTTCAGATGCCTACAGGGGCTAATCAGGTAACATAAACGAGTCAAGTGAATTTGGGTGGAGATTACGGGGAACTAGAGAGCACTACTCTACCCTGTCTAAAAGATCCCCAGCAAATATTTGGCATGAGCTAGTTATTAACAAGTCGAATGTGGGCCCAGTGTCGCCAGATCTTTCAGTTTTACAAGGGAAGTTGGAAATTTCTATTTGTAAACAAACTCTGATTTTTAAATGTTACCAATTAGTATAGAAAAAAGTTTAAGCAATGTGCAGGCCAAACAAAAAAATCTGTAGGCTGGATTTGGGACTCAAAATCCCAGTTTGTGATCACTATTTTATGCTTTTTTCAAGTATTTAAAGTTCATGAGTGTTATTTCCTGATCGTAGGATACTTTTCTTTGCTCTCTGTTCTTTTAACATTTTGTGTGTACCTCAGTTATAGTGCTACTTCCAGGCTGCCTTAGTTGTTAGTATGTCTCTTTTTTAGTATGTTAGAAATGTTTTGATGGCACTGATGGATTGGGTCTAATTTTGTGGTTAGTATATATTGGTAAAAACATGTGCTTATACATACCGAGGTCTGGGTGTATGTGTGTGTCTATGTATGTGTGGGATACGTTTATTTCTCCCCTGGTAATACTTGGTTATCCTGGAAACCAGCATCTCCTCCTTGTAAAAACACCAATAATATCTTGACTTTAATTGTCAAAGAGCCGTACTTCTGGAAGGAATTGAATTTGTTAACATTGCTGTTCAAAAGCTGGTCTGATGTAAATCTTATTCTGGTAGCTTAAATTTCATAATCTTCTCTCTGAAAAATTGAGGTAGGAATGATTAATGAGTAATAAGATTTTTTTAAAATGTCAAAAAAAGGAAAAGTTGATAAATTGAAATTAAAAACTTTTGCTCTGTGAAAAGATCTATGAAGAGGATGAAAAGATAAGCTACAAACTGGGATAAAATGTTTACAAACCTCATATCTGACAAAGGACTTGAATCTAGAATATAAAAAGAGCTCTCAAAACTTAACAGTAGGGCTTCTCTGGTGGCGCAGTGGTTGAGAGTCCACCTGCCGATGCAGGGGACACGGGTTCGTGCCCCGGTCCGGGAGGATCCCACATGCCGCGGAGCGGATAGGCCCGTGAGCCATGGCCGCTGAGCCTGCGCATCCGGAGCCTGTGCTCTGCAACGGGAGAGGCCACAACAGTGAGAGGCCCGCGTACCGCAAACAAAACAAAACTTAACAGTAAAAATAAAAATCCAATTAGAACATGAGCAAAAGATTAAAAAAGCTGTTTCACTGAAGAGGATATACAGATGGCAAATAAACACATGCAAAGATGTTCAATATCATTAGCCATTAGAGAAATGCAGCTTAAAGCTTAAAGCCATGTTAAGCTGTCATAGTGCACCTATATCAGAATGGTTCACATAAAAAATAACACTGCCAAATGCTGGTGAGAATGAAGAGAAACTTGATTACTCATACATTGCTGGTGGGAATGTAAAATGGTACGGCAACTTTGGAAAAGAGTATGGCAGCTTCTTATAAAATTAAGCAAGTACTATCGATTGCACTCTGGTCATTTATTCCAGGGAAATGAAACCTTATATTCCCATAAAAACCTGTATATAAATGTTCATAGCCATTTTATTCGTAATAGCCCTAAACTGGAAACAGCCCAGACATCCTTCAACAGGTAAATGGTGAAACAACTGAGATACATCCATACCAAAGAACACTGCTCAGCAATAAAAAGGGAGAAACTAGTGGTACAACAACTTGGATGAATCTTGAGGGACTTATGCTGAGTGAAAAAAGTAAATCTCAATAGGTTACATACTGTGTGATTGCATTTATATAACATGTTGAAATGACAGAATTATAGAGATGGAGAATATCAGTGGTTGCTGTGGGTTAGGAGGAGGGTGGGACATGGCTAAAAATAGATAACACAAGGGATCCTTGTAACTGAATTATTCTGTATCCTGACTTTGGTAATTGAATTATTCTGTATCCTGACTGTGGTAATCCTATTCTGTATCACATGAATTTGTGCATGTGATAAAATTTCATACAACTAATTACACGCACACAAATGAGTGCATGTAAAACTGGTGAAATCTGAGTAATGTTGGGGGATTGTATCTTATCAGCATCCTGGTTGTGATATGCTATAGTTACACAAATTGTTCCCTTGGGGGAAACTAAATGAAGGGTATATTAGATCTCTCTGTACTATTTCTTACACCTGCATGTGACTCGATAATCTCAAAAAGTTTATTCAAGTAACTTTTACCAAAAACAAGCTTATATAATTAATTTTTGGGGGGTTGGGGGGCTTTTATTTTACCAGGCAATGATCTAATCATGTCGGATAAAGGTGATATTGAGACTGAAGTGATAACTGAAGCAACTTCCATCCTTGAAGATGAGAACTGTGAGCCAACCAAGAATTTTGAGTCAGTTGACCAAAGTGCCAAGTCAGAGAGTAAATCAGAACCTGTAGCTTCTACTTGGAAAAGACCAGAGTCCAAACCTTCCAGTGACCTTGAGACTTCAGACGTTCTCCCTGTTCAGACATCACAGGCTGCAGGCAAAGTAAAGTATCTATTAAAACATTGAGATTAAAAAGTATTAGGGTTAAAAGGAATACGGAATCAATACCAAATTGGGATTGTACCTATTTCTTTCTTTTTATAACCATAAAACAATTTTCTCAGTTCTATAAATGCTTTTATGAGTGGTTGCCTTTGCTATGTGGTGCTTACATTGCAGGTAACATACATCTGTCAGTCAAGCAATACACTTTTTGAGCCAACTAATATGTATCTGTTCACCCATACTTTTGGCCAGTAATTAGCTACCTTGTATATACACTCTTATTTTCCTCTAATTTTTCCATTTTTCTTTGCCTTTGTTTTTCTGGCTACTGGGAAAAATAGGAGACTGTTTCCAAAGATGTACCCCACACCGGATGGGGCTATTGGGGAAGTTGGGGCAAGTCCTTGCTCTCCTCAGCCTCAGCTACAGTAGCCACAGTAGGTAAGGTCATCAGTCATTTTATTCATTTTTGTGTGCATTTTGCTACAGATCTGTGTTCAAAACGACTTTGTTAATCATTCTTCTTCCATGATTACTCAAAGGCTTTATAGTTTGAAGATACATTAATAATGATGGGCTGATTTATACTGCCACTAGAATTGGTAACGTATTTCATTAGAAGGTTGACATTTAGGAATTAATATAAAACTATTCATTGGTGATAATAAATCAATTTTTTTTTCCTTTAGTAAGGATACACTCCCAAAGATGAGTTATATATGGTCAAAATAACATGTATTCTGGTTGTAATGAATTTTAAAATCTGTGGTTTTAATTTTCAGCTTGTTTCTTCAGTTTTGGTGACTAGTAGCAAATAAATTCAAATATAAAAATGTTATTTTTTCTCATTAGGACAAGGTATTTCAAATGTCATTGAGAAGGCAGAGACTTCCCTTGGAATCCCTAGTCCCAGTGAAATTTCATCTGAAGTCCAGTATGCAACAGGTCAGTATATGGAAACATTAAGGCCTAGAATTATAAACTGAAATGGAATAGTTAAGCTCATTTTTTTCAGTAGATGTTTTTTGACTGTCTGGTATTCAGGGCATCATGGGGCTGATGAGAAATGGGATTTGGAATCTTTGGCTTTAACCACTCAGGTGTCTCTTTACTTTCCTCATCTATGAAATTGGGTGATATTTTATATTGCAGAGGACTGTTACAAACATTAAATAAGTAAAGCCATGAATGTAGATTGTAAAAATTGCCTTGCTTTGTGCTTGGCACAATTGAGTAAGAGCCCAGTAAGAGTTAGCTGAATTTGAATCTACTGTGGCATGAAAAAATGTTTTAATGTGTTAGTTTTGGTGCTGTTCCATGGTTCATTTTTTTAAGCCTTTTTTCTCTGTGCTTCGGTTTGGATAGTTTTTGTTGTGGCTTCAGGTTTACTGATCTTTTCTTCTGCTGTGTCTAATGCTGTTAAGTCCATTCAGTGACTTTTAAATTTTAGATATATTTTTCAACTCTAAAAATTCCATTTGTTTCTTTTTTTGTCTTCCATTTCTCACCTCCTTATGTATATATTTTAGTGTCCCTGACTGTCATCTCTGTCATTTGAATCTGTTTCTAGTGACCATTTTTTTTTTCTTGCTTAGAGATAACATTTTCATTTCATTGATTGGATGCTGCACGTTAGAAATGTTACCTTGCTGAGTGGATTTTGTAGTCCTTTAAAGGGTGTGAGTTTTGTTTGGAAGGCAGTTAAGATATTTGTAGCTTAGATTGATCTTTTGGTCTCGATTTTAAACTTCTTGAGCGTGATTTCTAGAGTAGCCGTTATTGTTAAGTGCTAGTTTAGATCAACTACCAAGTCTCTGACCCTTCTGAGGTCTCTACCTAATTTCCAGGTGTTTAACTAGGTCTCTCTACTTGATTGGTTGGAAGTCAAATGTCTCTCAGCCTAGCATGAGCTTTGGGCATTGTTTAGTTTACAGCTCCATGGCAGTTCTTTGCCCAGTATCGTGGAGTTTTCCAGTGCAGGAACAGCTTAGTATTCAGCCAAAGACTCAAGGGCACTCCTGTGTAGATAGTTGGAACTCTTTACCTCTGTATCTCCCTCCTCTCCAGTACAGGCATACCTTGGAGATATTGTGGATTCAGTTTCAGACCACTGCAATAAAGTGAATATCGCAAAAAAAGAGTCTCACAAATTCTTTTTTGGGTTTTCCAGTGCATATAAAAATTTATACTATATTGTAGGCTATTAAATGTACAGTAGCATTATGTCAAAAAGAATAATGTACATACCTTAATTAAAAAATACCTCATTGCTGAAAAATACTAACCATTATCTGACAGCAGAGGATTGCACAAACCTTCAGTTTGTAAAAAAAAAAAAGCATATCTGCAGAGCACAATAAAGTGCTTGTGCTTCATGCACAAGGTATGAGGTATGCTTGTACTCTGACCTGCAAATTCCAGGTGCTTCAGCTTTCCTAGATTCCAGTCTCTGTCTCTTCTACTTAATAAGACTGCCATGCTCTGCTTGGGTTTCCCCTCCCTGTGCTGTGGTCTGGAAAGCAAGCCAATCACAGAGTTCTCATCATTTGTTTCTCTTCTCTCCTGAACCATAGTACAGTATGGTCTGTAGTCCAATGTCTGGAGGTAATTGTTTCTTATATTTGTCCAGTTTTCTAGATGCTATGGTAGAAGGGCAAGTCTGACACCAGATAATCCATCATAGTTGGAAGCAGAAGTCCTCCCTACAATAGATTATTTGTTGATCTCCTATAAGAGATTTTAGTGTTAATAAAATAGAACAGATTTTAAACAAATCTTTGTAATGCATGTCTGAATCCTGTGAAGAAGCATAATTTTCCAGGATAAAGTTTAAAGTAGACTGGATTTTTTAAAAGTCACATTTATTGAGTTATAATTTACGTAAAGTTCACTCTTTTTAGATACAATGATCCCTTGATATCCATGGGGGGATTGGTTCCCGGAGCCCCCCCCATGGATTCCAAAATCCTCAGATGCTCAAGTTCTTTATACAAAATGAGTATTCACGGGTTCAGCATCCATAGAACAGAGGGCCAACTGTATATAGTTTTACATATTTTAACAAACATACTGTCCTGTTTATGCTATGTAATCACAGTCCATTGTGATTTTACAGATATAGAATATTTCTTATTTTTGTATAGACAAGACTTGAGAATATTTTCATTCCTCCCCCCCCCAAAAAAAAAATCCCCTCATGCCCCTTTGTAGTCACTCCCCTCCACCTGTTCTTAGCTCTTGGCAACCACTGATCTGTTTTCTGACCCTGTGGTTTTACCTGTGCAGAAGATCATATGAATGGAATCACACAGTATATAGTCTGTTATATATGTCATAGGTTGTTCAAAAGACTGGATTTTGTTTTTGAAATGAAAATGAAAAACTGCCTTAACTTTTATTTTAAAATAGGGAAATGGTTTAATAATAAAACAAAAAGTACTAAGGCCTTGTGTGTTGGAAATAAAGTCTAATTTTTAAAAATTCATATAGATGCTAATAAAGCAAAATTATTTACGGACTGTCTCTTCATATTTACACATCCCTTCCCCACTATAGGAGAGACAAGTGCCAAAGAGAATGAAAACTCCTCTCCAATGAGTGGGCCATTTGGGGTATTCTCTACCATCTCTACTGCTGTTCAGAGCACAGTGAGTAAAAATTGCAAGGTGGCCTGCTTCCTTCCATGATTATAATGGGTTTTTGTCTCTTCCTCTTTCTTTTCCTTGAAAAGTCATGGGGACTGATTCCTCTTATGGGAGTTCAAATTGCTGAAGATCATTCACTTTGATCTTAGGGTAAAGTGAGAGCTAACTTGAAAACTTAAAAGAAGTAAAAGAGGGAGCAGGAAATGCAGAGTAATAGAGAGGCAATGTACCTAATATTTTATGGACTAAGAATTCTTAGTTTGGTGGCCCTAGAAAAACATCTCTGCTTTACAAAAATATTTTTGTCATAATTATATCTTTTAGACAAAGGGAAAATGAGATGTTTATGGTAAATACTTATAAAACTATAGATGATTAGAAATATTTTTGAAAGGATTAAATAAGAAGCTTAGAAGCTTGATATCTTTCCTACATGAGGATAGATAGCTAGTACTTTTTTATTTTAACTTTTGTGTGGTTTTTTTTGTGTTTTTTTTTTTTTTTTTTTTGCGGTACACGGGCCTCTCACTGCTGTGGCCTCTCCCGTTGTGGAGCACAGCTCCGGATGCGCAGGCCCTGTGGCCATGGCTCACTGGCCCAGCCGCTCTGCGGCATGTGGGATCCTCCCGGACCGGGGCACAAACCTGCGTCCCCTGCATCGGCAGGCGGACTCCCAACCACTGCACCACCAGGGAAGCCCTTAATTTTAACTTTTTATTGAAGTATAATCTGTATACAGACGAGTGAAATCATAAGTGTTCAGTTTTAATTTTCACGACATGAGCACATTCAGACTAAGAAACAGAAGGGTGGTATATCAGATGTCTCCACTGTGCTGTCTCCCAGTCTTCTGTGCCTCCCCCTCTTGCCATCTAAGATAACCACAGTTCAGTCTTCTGCCATCATAGATTAATTTTCCCTGCTATATGAACAGAATCATACAGAATGTACTCTAGTGTATCTAGTTTTTTTCACTCATTATGTTTATATAATTTATCCACAGTATAGTTTGTGTGGTGTATTCCATTTTCCTTGTTGTATTCCATCGAGTGACTATGTAGCATTTACTCATTCCAGGGTTGGTAAGTATTGGGGTAATTTCCAGCTTTTAGGTTTTATAATAGTACTGCTATGGGTGTTTTTGTATGTCTTTTGATGAACCTCTACACATTTTTTTTGAATATTTAACCATGCGTGGAGTTGCTGGGTCATAGGATATTCACATGTTTAGCTATAGTAGATACTGACAAATAATATTCCAAAGTGGGTATACTGCTTTACATTCCCACAAGCACTGTATGATTGTTTTAGTTGCTCCTTGTTCTAGCCAGTGGTTGCTATTGTTAGCCACTATTTTATGAAATGAAAACATGCAGGTGTCTTTTTTCAGTATTATTGTAATGAGGTTGCATGTGTTTCCTAGGGAAAGAGTGTTATCAGTGGGGGTTTGGATGCCTTAGAATTCATTGGGAAAAAGACAATGGATGTAATAGCAGAAGGGGATCCTGGATTTAAAAGAACCAAGGGTCTGATGAACCGGACTTCCACACTGTCTCAGGTACTGTTTGCATTCCTGTCTGTATTTTGATCTGTATTTTTGCCTTTGGTAATTTGGGACCTTCTTATTATTTCCTTTTGAGGACTTTTCAGTGTTTTTTGTTTTGTTTTGTTTTTGGTAAGGGGATGCACAGCTCTAATGCTTAGAAAAATGCCCAGTTCTTTTTTTTTTCCTCCTCTTTCCTTTCTACAGGAGCCTCTTGTCAGTGCAATATAAGATGCCAAGCCCTTTCAGGGTTGTTATTAGATTAATAGTAAAACCACTGTCAGAGAAACACCTGGTTCCTGGGGTGTTATTTACCCTGTCTAGGAGCAAATTATGTGATCATATTTTCCCTGCAGCTCCTGAGCCTATCCGATTTGAATCACAATTCCAAGAATGAAAGGGCAGTGTTACCCGTCTCAGTTTGCTTCCCTTGACTTTCAGAACTCACCCTTAAGCTCTTGTTACTTGTTGCAGTGTAATGCCTTGATCTCTTTCAGGTTTTAAGAGAGGCGAAGGAGAAAGAAGAGCTATGGACCACCAATGAGGTTACCATGGAAACGGACAAGAAAACTCATTATGGGCTACTCTTTGATGAATTTCAAGGCCTTTCACATCTAGAAGCTCTGGAGATGCTCTCCCGAGAAAGTGAAATAAAGGTAATTCCAAACCAAAAATTTCAACTGGAGTAGTCTTTAAGCAGAAGCACACTGCATAGTTTCTTTTCCTTTTGTGCAGTTGGAGGATGAAATGTATGTCAGGTAGAGGCTTGAGACTCTCTGAAAATACTATACCAAAATAAACAAAAAAACTAATTTTTGAACTAATTGCTAGAAATAGAATGAGTCAAGTGTTGTTTCTCTTAATTTAAACAAAAATGGACAGATTGGGCTTCCCTGGTGGCGCAGTGATTGGGTGTCCGCCTGCTGATGCAGGGGACACAGGTTCGTGCCCCGGTCCGGGAAGATCCCACATGCCGCAGAGTGGCTGGGCCTGTGAGCCATGGCCGCTGAGCTTGTGCGTCCGGAGCCTGTGCTCCGCAATGGGAGAGGCCACAGCAGTGAGAGGCCCGCGTACCGCAAAAAAAAAAAAAAAAGGACAGGTTAACAAAGAGGTCTTAATAGCATATCTATTATTTTTCCTTCATCTTGTTCTTTTTTTTTCTTTTTATAAGTTTCTTTGGCTTAAGCTGCCAGTTTGGATACAGTTACCTGTTAGCATTTAATTGATTCAAGACTATTCCATTTCCTCCTAATTTCTAAGCTGTTGTTAAGCACTAATAATTTCCAGACATTTCTGCTTATATTATTTTTGGAAGCACAATTCTCTGTACCTTTCTTTGATGACCTGCCTCTTGTATTAAGGTTCTTGAGGAAGAGCTTGTGAACTCATACTTTTAATTTTAATATGATCCATAGCCTCTTCATTTGAGAATGTTTTTCTTTTTCTCTCATACTCCCACTTACTATTTTATATCAATTCAGGTGAAATCTATTCTTAATTCTCTAAGTGGAGAAGAATTAGAGACTCTAAAATGTGAATTGGAGCAACTCAAAGAAGCATTTTCCCTAGCAGAGTTCTGTGAGGAAGAGGAGGAAGAGAAGAAAGGTAACATGGAAATCCAGCATCTGAGTGGGAGGGATGTAGTGTGTTTATATGCAGTGATTGTCCTTGAAATAAATCTCTCCAATTACATTAACTCTTTTTTTAAAATTGAAGTGTAGTTGATTCACAGTATTGTGTTAGTTTCAGGCGTACAGCAAAGTAATTCAATTATATGCATATATTTTTCAGATTGTTTTCCATTATAGGTTATTACAAGATATTGAATATAATTCCCTGTGCTATACAGTAAATCCTTGTTGCTTATCTGTTTTATGTATAGTAGTTTGTATCTGTTAATCCCATATTCCTAATGTATCCCCCCTTCCCTTTTCCCCTTTGGTAATCATAAGTTTGTTTTCTGTGTCTGTGAGTCTGTTTCTGTTTTGTATATAGATTCATGTGTACTATTTTTAAGATTCCACATAAAAGTGCTATCATACAGTATTTGTGTTTGCCTCTCTGACTTCACTTAGTATGATAATCTCTAGGTCCATCCATGTTGGTGCAAATGGCAATATTTCATTCTTTTTATGGCTGAGTAGTAGTTCCTTCTGTGTATATATACCACATTTTCTGAAACCAATTGTCTGGTTATGTAATATCTTGCTAAATGGTATCTTACTCTATGTAAAAGAGTCCTGATATGAAATGGTCTTTGAATATGAGTTTTTAAAGCTGTCTTGAGGTATTGAGAAGGCAATAAGCATGGTGGATAAAAGGATGGGTTTTGGAGTTAGACCTGGGTTCTAAATCAAGATCTGCCATGTATTAAGCCATGCAACTTTGTGAAATTACTTAACCCTGAGTGTCTGGTTCCTCAACTGGTGAGTAGAGGTAGCTAATTCCTCTCAGTTTGTTATAAGGACTAAATGAAATATTATGTTTAATGTGTGGCTCATAGTAAACACTCAACAAATGGCTATTATTTTCATTATTAGGATGGCATAAGTAAATAAATAAAGATCTGCATTTTCAAAGTCTCACTTAGCAGGAAACGTATAAATTAATTTTGATTTGCTTAAGTTGCTCCATTGTTCTTAACTAAGCCCTGGTGTGGCAATCCCTGGTTATTTATGAACTTAATTAAGGTTATTTGTACATAGTGCCTAACAGGATTTGTTTAATTTAGTTGACATCTGGCTTCACATAGTGATCAGAAATCCTGATCTTTAAATACCATTCAGAGGACTCTAAGGGAATTTCTAAACAGATGGATTTGTGTCTATAATATTTTTATTCCCTGTTTGCCTGAGATCAGGATTCTGCAAAGATAGCAGTGGAGTGCTGCATGCCACCCTTCCCAATGGCCCTCTGCAGTGATTTTGGTTGAGAATGCAACACTGACCTTGGTATTTAATTATATCTCAATGAAGTTTTTTTTAAAAAAGTGGTAGCAGAGGGGAGAGAAAACCACAGAACCTAGTTCTGGTGATGTTGATCATCTTCAGTTTCTATCAGCATCCTTAGCCCTTGTCCCTCTATCGTATATACTCAATGCCTTCACTTTTTTAGGAGACTTCCTGCTTGAGGTGCCAGCCTCTCTCCTGAGTCCCTCCAAAGCACTAACCCTGTCTCCCTTCCATCCTTACATGCTTTATTCTAATGCAACAACTGCTTTTTATGCTCAAGTCTCTGGGGAGTACGCGACAAGGATCTCCATTTTTTCCCCCTGTATTTTATTTTACCTTATTATTTTTTTAAATATTAATTTGTTTTATTTTTTAGATTCCACATATAAGTGATAACATAGTTTTTGTCTTTCTCTATCTGACTTATTTCTCTAAGCATAATACCCTCCAGGTCTATACATGTTGCAAATGCAAACATTTTTTGATCAACGCTTAGCAGTAAAAGGTTTTTGAGCACTTAGACCCAATATGTGTATATTTGAATGTGTATAAATTATACACATATACTACCATAGTAATATGTTATTTACATTCTAAAGTACATCCTAAAAAAGTACTTCTTGAAGAATGAGATAAATGACTACAAGTAAAAGTTGCATTTTTTTCCTCCTGCACTCAATTTTTTGTGAACCCTTTGAGGTGCTTGCATCCCACTTGGATTCAGATCCATCCCTTGTCTCACATAATTTAGAGCTTAACTGGGAAAGCAAAATGCCTTCCTGAGAGTCAGGTTTGTAGTAGAATATGATTTAGGAGTTGTTCACATGAGTTATATAGGTCACAGTTGTATCATTTAGTGAGATCGGCTTTTCCCAAACTATGTTATACCTGGGATCACTAAACCTTTTGAATTCTCTGCCTTGAATGCCAAGAGAGGACAGAAGAGCAGATGGAGAGAGAAGAACCAAGACAGATTTTTTTCCTAAGGATTCTGGGGAGGAAGCATGTATGAAGCAGTAGTAATTTGCCTTGGTAACCATGAACTGGTGTCTAAGAAATACATAGATTGTAAGTGCTAAGAGATTTCTGTGTACAGGATTTCTCTCTGTAGTCTTTGGTGGAGAGAAAACTTGGGCTGGGCTTCAGAGAGGAGATTGGATAGGATTTAGATGAATAGAGAGGAAAAGAGCCATTTCCTGTCATTTGTTTGGATGTGTTAATTGTTTTTGATCTTGACTCACCTGTTTGTTTGCATGTTTCTCAGGTATTAAGTATTCCATGTTCCACATATCGCTCATCAAGCTTATTCCAAAGCTTCCTTACTATCCTTCCAACATTCTGGAATCCTCTTCCTTTCTTATTACCTACCCTTATTCTTATCTGGATCCTGGAATATTGCCTCAGGCTTCCTGCCTCCCTTCATGTTTCTCTTATTTCATTCCCACCAGGAGCTAAAGTGATCTTTCTAAAATTTTAATTGGACTTACCTGTCTGTATAAAACTATTCAGCAGCTCCTCATTCTCTTAATAAAAGTTTGAATTCTTCACCATGGTTTATGATGCCCTTTATTATCTGGATCCTGCTTAGTTTCCTAGCTTCATTCTACCCCTCTTCTCTTTCTTCCATTAGGACACTCCCAACCATGTTAAACTTCTTGCCACGCTTTCTTTCACCTCTGGACCTTTGTACTTGTTTTCTCTGCCTGAAGCTCTTCCATTCTCCTGGCTAACTTGTACTTGTTTTTTATGTCCCAGCTTAAATCCATTTCTTTGGAAGCACATGCCTCTTACCCACTTAGTACTCTGCTTTCATCACTTTTCCATTCATACTTCTAGGATGTAATCCAAAGAGCATAGGCTGTGGACTGGGGGTGGGAAGCCCAAGGTTTGACTCCTTATTTGTTATGAGATTTGGGGATATAAATTAACCTCTTCAAGCCCTAGTTTCTTCATCTCGAAAATGGGATAATGACGCATTTTTTTTAGAAGCCTATTGGAAGAATTCATCAGTAAAATATACATAAAAGGATTCTGTAAGCACTAAAGCACCTTGCTCATATAATTTGCTTCTGCTGTTTTTACTGCTACAGCTGCTACTGTCATTCCTCTTCTCTCTCCCTGCAATGATCCTCACCAGTCTTTCTGCAGTGTTTTATGTGGGACTTGTTTTTCTAGGGGATGAAGACTTTACCAAAGAGATAACAGAGGTATTTTCCCAGCTGCATGTCTCCTCCAAACCGGAGAAACTTACTAGGGTAAGTTTTCCTTCTTGCTGATTTTCAATTTTTTACATATATATTTAGTGGATAAAGAATGTAAGGTTGTAAATTCCTGGCAAGGATGTCACCAAAACCAAGGGTATATTCTGAGTTCCATACCTCCTGTCTCCCTCTTGGTCTTGCAGGTTAGTGTGCTAAACTCACACTGCACCCCCTTACCCCCAGCCCCCCAACACATCTGCCATCCTCACCTGTTCCATTTGGAATGCTTTGCTTGTCTGAAAGCTGAAGTTAGGCCATAGCATTGGTCAGTTAAAGTTGGCAGCACTCATCAGCCATCATGATACCAATGGGCTAGTTCTCTATTGAGGGCTCACTGTTCTCAAGGCTCTGAGTGATTCCGAGATGATGGGATGTGGCCCCTGCCTTTAGGTAGCTGGAGTTTGCCATTTCCCAGAGCCCAGTAACTCACATAATGACCACTTAGCTTGTGGAAATGAGAGAGTCCATGGCCTGAGCCTTGGTCTTTGGTAGTGATGCCTGAGCTGTCTTCAGTCAAAGCTCAGAGTGGGTCGGGAGATACTGTTTCCAGGGTAGTACCCGCCTAGCATATACACCAGTGCCAGCTCTTGGGACAGTATTCTCTGGGTCTTGGGCTGCTTGCTGCCTCTTCACCCTCTTCTCGAGAAATATCTTAGAATCGGTTAGCAGCAGCACACATTGCTTCCTGGCCAGGGAGAGCTGATAGCCATTGTATAGTCATCAGAGTCACCTCTTGTGTACCCCACGGTAAGGAATAGGATGCTTCAGGGAAGTTACCCTGCTCTCCCATGCCCACTAAAAACACTGCATTCTCCCAAGAAAGCTTTTCAGAACCTTGCGTCAGCAGCTTCTCTCCCTCATCTTGTCTGTAGCACTTTATGGCACTTTCTAGCTTGTGTTATAGTGTTTTTTGTTTCGGAAGTAATAGCAAACTTAGAAAAAAGTTGCAAGAAAAGTACAAACAACATTCATATAGCTTTTATGCAGATACACCTATTAACATTTCACTGCATTTGCTTCATCATTTGTGCTTGCAAATATGTTCTCTTTCCCTCTTCCTATCCCTTCCTCTCCACCTCCCCCATAGACACACACACACAAGTTATTACTATTATTGGGACTTTTTTTTTTTTTTTGGCCATACCGTGTGGCATGCGGGATCTTTAGTTCCCCAACCACGGATAGAACCCATGCCCTCCCGCACTGGAAGTATGGTGTCTTAACCACTGGACCACCAGGGAAGTCCCTGGGACTATTTTTTGAGAGTAAGATGTAAGCATTATAGCCCTGTACTCCTAAATATTTCAATATGTATCTCGTAAGAATATGGATATTCCCTTCTATAACCACACGAATTATCAACTGCAATAAATTTAACATTGATACCATACTTTATTTAATCTGTTGTCCACATTCCAGTTTTGTCAATTGACCTGATAATGTCCTTCATATCCAATTTTTTCCTCTAATGTTGGAGCCAGTACATGATTGCGAATTGTATTTAGTTGTCACGTACTTTGTCTCTTTTAATCTATATTTGCTTTGTTTTGTTTTTTTGTTTGTTTTAGTCTCTTTTAATCTGGAAGAGTTCCTTAGCTTTTCTTTGTCTTTTATGATTTTGACATTTTTGAGAAATATAAGCCCCTTCCCCCTTTATAAAGGTAGAGTATTCCTCATTTGAGTGTTGTCTGGTGTTTTCTCATGATTAAAATCAGGTTATGCATTCTTGTAAGTGATGTTGTATCCTGCACAGGGTACCATATCTAGAGGCACACGATGTCCATTTGTCCCTTATTGGTGATGTGTTGTCTGATTTCTCACTGTATAGTTATGATTTTGTTCCTTTGCTGCTAATGAGCTTTCTGTGGGGAGACATTTTAAGACCATACAAATATCCTGCTCCTCATAATTTAGCATCCTAGATTTAGCAACTATTCATGATTCTTGCTGCACCAGTCTTTACTGTGATGGTTGCTGAATGATCATTTGTTTCAGTCCCAGTACATGCTCCACATTTACCAGTGAGCTCTCGGCATTCTACTTAGAATTAAGAGCTCTCCCTTCTCCCCTTGTCTCTTTATTATCTGTTTGCTATTGATATGGTCTCATGGGTTTCTATTTTTTCCCCCATTGGTTTGTAATTCATTACTGTCCTTAATTATTTTGCTGTTCAAATTGTCCTTCAAGCTGACTCCTGTGTGACATGCCCCCGTTATTTGAATATTTCCTTATTTTCTGGCATAACGAGATCTTGTACCTTCCATATTTCTCTCCAGAATGAACCTTTTCTTCAAGGAGCCATGGTTCCTTTTTGATATTACAGGACAAAACCTGGATGCTAGGTGTGCTCATCGCTTGGGGTATCTTTGCTTCTAGGCCCTGTTGGCCTAGGAAATGTATTCAAGTACACATACGTGCACCTGTGTGTGTGTGTGTGTGTGTGTGTGTGTGTGTCCATGTATATGCTCACATACATATTTTAGAGATCATGAGTTCACACTGATAACTCCAGTTTCAGTCCATTCTTACAGGTTCTTCCTTGCCTCTCCCCATTATACATTTGTATCTCTTTTTCATAGTAAGAACTCTGTCTCCCAACAACATTACTGCATTTCCTAATTTCCCTAGTCCTGTAATGCATCTGAAATGTTTCCCTTGCTTTGCCCATACTACTATAAAACCAAACTATAAAAAAAATTTATGTTATATTTATTGTCTCCCCATGTTAATTTAATTTCATCTTTGAATATATAGAATATTAATATGTTTTCAAAAGTCAAAACTGTACAAAAAATATATTCAGAAGTGTCACTTCCTCTCAATTCCCACCCACTTCACTCTCCCCTCTCCTTTTAGATATTAAACTTTCTTGTTTTCCAGCATATCCTTCCTGTGTTTCTTTTTTAGATAAGCAGATATATATTTAAAGACAAGCAGATATATTTTCTTATCTCCTTCTTATATAAAAGTTAACATACTATTGATATATGTATTCTTCAGCACTTTATTCACTTAACTGTGTGCAAAAGTATTTTCATAAAATTATCATTGGTTTTTGTTTGTTTGTTTTGTTTTGTTTTGCAGTACGCAAAGACGTTCCAGACTGAATTCTGGGTGTGGAGGGCGGCTAGCATTGGTTTTGTTTTGTTTTGTTTGTTTTTGCTGTACACGGGCCTCTCACTGTTGTGGCCTCTCCCGTTGCGGAGCACAGGCTCTGGACGCGCAGGCTCAGCGGCCATGGCTCACGGGCCCAGCTGCTCTGCAGTATGTGGGACCTTCCCAGACCGGGGCACGAACCCGCGTCCCGTGCATTGGCAGGCGGACTGTCAACCACTGTGCCACCAGGGAAGCCCCTGTTTGTTTTTAAATGTGTGTATCTTACCTCCCATTCTAAAACTTAAATTTCTTCAAGGCTGGCTCTGTGCTTTATCAGTTCTTAAAATCCCAGCTTTGCCATCTTTTACTTTCTGTGTGGTCTTAAGCAAGTTGCTTAACCTCTCTGTGCCTCAGCTTCTCTGTCTGTGAGGTAGGGATAATGTAGGGTTCCTGTGAGGATTTAATGTGTTAATACACACAGAGCTCTTAAAAGTGCCTGGCCCGTAGTAAATACTCACTGTTGATGGTCCTAAAGAAGCTAGCTCAGTATGTTATACATTTAGATGTTCGATAAACATATATACAATAAACCTTTATTTTCCTAGGTGCTAGGGAAACTAATGAAAGAGACATAGTTTCTCTGCTCAAATAGATCATCATAATAAATAAATTGTTTTTAAAAAGTAACCCCTTACCTATCTGGTAGTCCTAGTCATTCTCTAAAAGCAGTCTTTGTATTGTTTATATTTTGGGTGTTGAGACTTAAGATGTAGAATGATTAAGGATCGGGGCCTGATTATTTCCCGGAATTTATATGAGAGTCTGTATGATGCAGGGGAAAAGCAGTGAAGCAAAAGTCTGAGAACACAGTTCTGATTCTTATTGTGACTCTCACATGTGATGTAGGCAAATCTCATTTGTTCTCCAGGCCTCATTTTTTTCAGCTGGAAAAAAAAATAAGTTGTTGGAGAAGCTAAGCTCAAAGGTGCCTTTTAATTCCAAAGTCTCTAGATCTCATCAGTGGGACGTTCCAGACTGAATTCTGGGTGTGGAGGGCGGCTAGCATTGGTTTTGTTTTGTTTTGTTTGTTTTTTTGTTTTTGCTGTACACGGGCCTCTCACTGTTGTGGCCTCTCCAGTTGTGGAGCACAGGTTCCGGACGCTCAGGCTCAGCTGCCATGGCTCACGGGCCCAGCCGCTCTGTGGCATGTGGGATCCTCCTGGACCGGGGCACGAACCCGCCTCCCCTGAATCAGCAGGCAGACTCTCAACCACTGCGCCACCAGGGAAGCCCTTGGTTTGGTTATTTTTTAATTTATTTTATTTATTTATTTTTGGCTGTGTTGGGTCTTTGTTGCTGTGTGTAGGCTTTCTCTAGTTGCGGCGAGCAGGGGCTCATCTTCGTTGCAGTGTGTGGGCTTCTCATTGCAGTGGCTTCTCTTATATGGAGCACAGGCTCTAGGTGCGTGGGCTTCAGTAGTTGTGGCACGCAGGCTCAGTAGTTGTGGCTCGTGGGTTGTAGAGCGCAGGCTCAGTAGTTGGGGCGCACGGGCTTAGTTGCTCTGCGTCATGTGTGATCTTCCCAGACCAGGGATCGAACCTGTGTCCCCTGCATTGGCAGGCAAATTCTTAACCATTGTGCCACCAGGGAAGTCCCAAGCATTGATATTTTTTGAAAGGGATGATAAATTACATTGAGTTGGCACAATAGATTATAATAACAATATATTTATTAGGTTAATTTGAGTATGTATTATGCCTACTAAAATATCTCCAAGTAAGTTAAATTTATAGTATCAGATTTCTTTTTGTTTTATGTGGCCTTATATCTCTCTATTTTTCTTCTTTTTTCCATCTCACATAAATCAATGTCTGTTTTTTGTCTGGGTTCATAGGTTGTGCTCTAGCTCATTCATGTTGTACCCTTGGGTGTAGCCCCACTTGTTGATCCTTAAAGGCTCAGCCCCAATACTATGTCTGTAATAAAGCCTGTGATTCTCTCAGTTTTCAGTTGGAATGACCCTCAGCGTCTTCTCTGGATTCCTATTGCCTGGTTACAGCTCTGAACACATTCTGTGTATATAAAGTTACTCAAGTGGGTGACTTAATTTAATGACAGTAAACATTTCATTAGAAACCAGGACTCTTCTCAGTTGCAAATGACAGAAACTCAAGTCAGACTGGCTTAAGAAAAAGGCACATTTAGTAGCTCATGGAACTAGAAAACTAAGGGGCAACACTGGCTTCAGGCATGGCTCTCCACCCAGAAACTTGTCCCTTCTCCATCTCTTGACTCTGCTTTCTTCTGTTCATTCTTAGGGATGCTTTTCCACATGATGGTAAATGATTACTGGCAGCTTCAGGAGACTTCTTCCAGTTGAGTAACTCCAACAGAAAGAGGACTTCCCTTTCCCAGTAATTTTATGAGATGTCCTGAGGCTGATGCCCATTGACCTAGCTTGGGTCACTTTTCCATCCATGAACTAATTACTGTATAGACAGGGGGATTAATTTCTTGGTAGCTAAACCTGAATCATTTGCCAACCCTTGGAGTCAGAGGTTGAAAGTAACCCCATCCAAACCACATGAACTGAGAAAAATCTAGAACTTGCTACCAAAAGAAAGGAGATATATATGCCAACTAGGTAAAAACAGTAGATATCTCTCAATGCTATAGGGAACATCTGGGTGCACTAATCCAAATAAGATACTACCACTGTTCTGTAATAATGTAGTTTATTTAGGAGATAACACATAGTTAATTCCAGTGTATTTTGGTAAGTACTAAGTTGAAGGTGTACTTAGGGGACTGTGGATGTACAGAAAAGGGTTGTTGAGGTGCCCAATCTCCTGGGATGCCTTTGAAAGTTACTTGGAGCAGACAGTGTTTGGGTGGAGGATTGAAAAAAAATTGAGTTGCCTTGATTTAGGGAAAAAAAAAATGGAAATGACACTTTGGACTAAGGGAATACCATGAACAAAGAACAGGCATATTACAGGTCATTATTACCA
This sequence comes from Neophocaena asiaeorientalis asiaeorientalis, assembly GCF_003031525.2. NCBI lineage: Eukaryota > Metazoa > Chordata > Mammalia > Artiodactyla > Phocoenidae > Neophocaena > Neophocaena asiaeorientalis. The sequence continues at coordinate 4,725,742 of NW_020174788.1, forward strand.
GATCATAAAGTGGGAAATGGTAAGAGATGAAGCTAGAGAAGTAGGTAGAGTAGGTCATGGGCATTTTTTAGATCATGTCAAAGAGCATGATCTAATGGATGGAGAGCCATTGAAGAAAAGCAGAGTGATCAGCTATGGGCTTAGATAGATCACTGGTACCATTATGGAAGATGGATTTAAGAGGAGCCATATCAGAAGCAGGGAGACCAATCAGAGTGCTCTTGCCATAGAGTAGATTTGAACTTAAGTGGTGATAATAGAGAGGAAGAGCAAAGTGGAAAAATACATACGGTAAAATCAGACTATCTTGGTGATTGGAAAGGAAGAATCTAGGATGGCTCGTGTATTTTGGCTTGGATGACTGGTATATGGTGGTTCTTCTAAAGCTCGGGAATAAGAGAGGATGAAAAATTTAGGGATAGGGAGAGAAAGATGATGAATTTAAATTTTGCATATGTTATATATGAGAGATGCCTATAGGATATCCTGATGTGTATGTCCAGAAGGGAGTTGGAATATGTTGTTTTCAGAAGTTAGTGCTGGAAATAAGGATTCAGGAGTCAGCAGCAGGTAGGGAATAGTTAAAATTACTGAAATAGGATCGATGGAGACGGGAGGGAGCAGGGTGAGATAAGTAGAGCACCAAGGCTGCCATTTGGGACTAAGAAGGGGTATGGGGGACTTCCTAGAGTGATGGGAAAGTTCTGTATCCTGATCTGGGTCACAGTTACACAGGCATATACACATGTAACCTGTCATGCTCTGAAGATTTGCGCACTTTACTGTGTGTAAGGTACACCTCAGTTTAAAAAAAGCCAAAGGATTAGAGGGAATGTGTGGTCACGAATGTTAAGTGTTGTAAGGAGATCTAGTAAGTTAAGTACTGAAAAGCTAGATGGGATGTTGATTTGGGTGAGAACAAGAACACTGACTTCCATGATGCTAAAATGTTCCTGGTGGGTGCACAGTAATCTTGGTGAGCTGAATCGAATTGCTGATGGACTGTACAGTCATCCCTTGATATCCCCAGAGGTGTCCTGGTTCCAGGGCCCCCTGTTGATACCAAAATTGAGGGATGCTCAAGTCCCTGATATAAAATGGTGTGGTATTTGCATATAACCTGCATACATCCTCTGGTATATGTTAAATCACCTCTTGATTGCTTATAATACCTAATACAGTATAAATGCTGTGCAAATAGTTGTACATACAATGTAAATACTATTTAAGTTGCCAGCACTTGGCAAATTTAGGTTTTGCTTTTTGGAACTTTTTGGATTTTTTTTTTTTTTTCCCGAATATTTTCAAACTGTGGTTGGTTGAATCTGAAGATGTGGAAGCTGTGTAGATGGAGGGCCAACTATAATCTTTTTCTTATTTAGGCAAGAAATACAGCCTGTGAATGGATCAGGACATCTCTGGCCAAACCATAAGAAGAGAAGGAAGAAGGAAAAAAACAGTTGGAAGCAGAAAAAATTGAGCAAATCAATAACAATTCAATAGAGGTAATGAAAACAACTAAGGCTTTTTTTTTTTTCAATGTGGTATCGCAATTAGGGACGTAAGCACCTATTTTGTTGTACTGCTATCCATAATTTCTACCTTGTGATCCAAGATCGCAACATCTTAGTTCTAGACTATAGGATGCAAGGAGTGAAGAAAAAGAGACAAAGGGTGCATGTATGTGGCGTCATGAGAAGGTTCCCAGAAGCTGCACATGACACTTTTTATTCAAATCTTTTGGCTAAAACTTAGTCACATGGTCACACCTGACTTCAGGGGAGCCTCTGTTTTTATAGCTATGAGCCCAGTTATAAAATTATATAGCTACTATGGAAGAAGAGGAGGTTTATTGAAGGGCAGCTGTTAGTCTCTGTTGCTTTCAAGATAACGTATACTTCAGTATGGGAGAAGCAGGGTGTTGTCATTTCCTCTTGTATTTAAAAAAACAATGCTCTGTGTTGTTATGCTTTGTTTTGTTTTTCCATCCAGGATATCCATGCATTTGCAATCAGGAGCCTAGCAGAACTGACTGCCTGCTCAATTGAACTGTTTCACAAAACAGTGGCTCTGGTTCTGCATGGCAGGAAGCAGGAAGTAACAGCCATAGAAAGGAGCAGAGCCCTTTCCCAGTAAGTGTAATGAGTATCCCTCTAAATGATACAGTTTGCTGAGCTTTCTCAGTTTCTTTCCAAAGTTTTAGAAACTTTCCTCTCAGTAAGACGCTGTTCACATTGCACCATTCACATCTTAGAGGTTTGTTCATTTTGGGTTTTAGTTAATATGTAGCCAAGGGTGTTGTTTATTTTCATTGAGCCATAAATCTATATTATAAATCTGCCCTTTTTTATTAACCAATTCATACTCGGAAAACTAGTTTTTTTTTTTTTCAGATCACTGACCTTAATTGAAGTAGAATTTTGCATAAGTGAAAACAGAAAATAGTTCTAATAACCTCAGTTCTTAATAACAGTTGTTGGTTATTGAGTGCTAATTATACGCCAGGTGCCATGCTAAGGGATTTATGTGTATCATTTCTAATCTTTAAAAACAACCCTCAAGATAAATAATCAGTCCAGCTTTAAAAATGAGGAAACACAAACATAAGAGAAATTAAGTAAATTATGCCCAGGTTGTGCAGACTGGGATTTAAACCCAGGTCTATCTAAGTTTCAAACCGTATTTTTCCAGTATATTGCTGGTTTTGAACAAAAATTTGAAAAATGATAGAATGTAGGTAGTCACAGGAGGAAAAAAAACCCTACTGTTTTCTAAATAAATCTCCTAATTAAATAATGAGAATTTTCATTGGAGGAAAAAACATGAGTGAGAGTGTCTAGTGTGTTAGGATTGGAAGGGACCCTTGATGTTCTCTCAGCCATTTCTTCACCGACGGTTTCACTGCCCCTCTACAACATCCCGTAAGGAGGGGCCTAGTTTTGTCTTAAACATCCTTAGGATGAGGGATTCACAGTCCCAAAGCAGACTATTCTTTGGAAAACTAGCTATTTCCACTGCATGGAATGCTCTTCCAGTCATGGCTCTTTCCTTCACTGAATTTCCTTTACTTCTTAGAGGGTCCTTTTTCACCACCCTATCTAATACTATCTTCTACTATTTTCTCATTCTTTTTTTCTTTTCTCTAACTCTAATTCACTATTACATTGATCAGTTTAACCTCCTCAAGGGTAGGATTTTTATTTTGTTTTATTTTTTAATTTATTTTGTAATAAAAAAAGTCATAAAATTTTTGAAGGTTACCTTCCATTCACAGTTATTACAAAATATTGGTTATATTCCCCATGTTGTTATTACAAAATATTGGCTATATTCCCCATCCTTGAGCTTGTCTTACACCCAGTAGTTTGTACCTCCCACTTCCCCACCCCTATATTGCCCCTCCCTCCCTCTCCCCACTGGTAACCACTAGTTTGTTCTCCATATCTGTGAGTCTGCTTCTTTTTTGGTATACTCACTAGTTTGTTGTATTTTTTAGATTCCTCATATAAGTGATTTCATACAGTATTTGTCTTTCTCTGTCTGACTTATTTCACTTAGCATAAATGCCCTCCAAGTCCGTCCACGTTGCTGCAGATGGCAAAATTTCGTTCTCTTTTATGGCTGAGTAGTATTCCGTTGTGTATATATACCACATCTTCTTTATCCGTTCATCTGTTGATGGACACTTAGGTTACTTCCATATCTTGGCGATTGTGAATAATGCTGCTGTGAACATTGGAGCGCGTGTACCTTTTTGAATTAGTGTTTTTGTTTTTTTGATATATACCCAGGAGTGGAATTCCTGGGTCATATGGTAGTTCTATTTTTAGTTTTTTGAGAAACCTCCATACTACTTTTCACAATGGCTGCACCAATTTACATTCCCACCAACAGTGTACAAGGGTTCCCTTTTTTCCGTATCCTCACCAACATTTGTTATTTGTGTTCTTTTTGTTGATAGCCATTCTGACAGGTGTGAGATGATATCTTGTGTGTTTTTTTGTTTGTTTTTTAAATTTTTATTGGTGTATAGTTGATTTACAATGTTGTGCTAGTTTCAGCTGTACAGCAAAGTAAATCAGTTATACATATACATACATCCATTCTTTTTTTTGGAGATTATTTTCCCATGTAGGCTATTGCAGAGTATTGAGTAGAGTTCCCTGTGCTATACAGCAGGTTATTATTAGTTATCTATTTTATATACAGTAGTGTGTATTCACCAGTCCCAAGCTCCCAGTTTATCGCTCCACCCCCACCACCCCCCCGCTCCACATCCCCTGGTAACCATAAATTTGTTTTCTACATCCATGACTCTACTTCTGTTTTGTAAATAAGTTCATTTTTACTCTTTTTTTTTAAGATTCCACATATAAGCGATACTATATAATATTTGTCATTCTGTGTCTGACTTACTTCACTCAGTATGACGATCTGTAGGTCCATCCATGTTGCTGCCTCATGTGGCTTTGATTTGCATTTCCCTGTTACATTTTAGAATTCTTTACTTGCTTTCATATCACCATCTAGTACATATTATATATATAAATATATGTATACTTTTGTGTGTGTATAAATGTATACATATATAACTATAAACATATACAAACATCCATCTCTTTCTATATTTATAGTATCCCTGTCAATCAGCAAGTAAGTTAGTATTCATGAAAACTGGTGCTTTGCTTGTTTACTAATATATCCCCAGTGCTCAGAAGTACCTGGTACATAGAAGCCTTTCAGTAAGTATTTGTCGAATGAATGAATAAATATTTAATTTAACTATATTTCTAAATGGAATGTAGGATCTTTTAAGTACGACCTTGTCTCCTTAAAATGTATCTTAGTTATTTCCTTTGATTTAATTTGAAAGCATAGTATTTTCTAGAGAATTTTGTAGAAAAGTATTTCTCTAAGGACTGAACCTTCTCTTCCTATAATAACATGGGTCCCCATATATGTAGTTGAACATATATGGGGACCTAGGACCTGTTGGAACATATATGGGGACCTAGGACCTGTTTCTTCTTTTTTCCCTTCTTTCCTAGGATGACAGTTGTGTTGTGTAAAGAGTTGTCCTCTCTGTCTAAAGAGTTCACCACCTGCCTAACAACTGCTGGGGTAAGAATTCATGATTTTTATTGGGCTAATGTCTGTTTTGTTTTGTTTTTTTTTTTTGCGGTACGCGGGCCTTTCACTGTTGCGGAGCACAGGCTCCGGACGCGCAGGCTCAGCCGCTCCGCGGCATGTGGGATCTTCCCAGACCGGGGCACGAACCCGTGTCCCCTGCATCGGCAGGCAGACTCTCAACCACTGCGCCACCAGGGAAGCCCTGTTTTGTTTTTAGAACAGCTTTATTAAGATGTAGTTTACATATCATAAAATTTTTCCCATTTAAGTGTACGTTTCAATGGTTTTTAATATATTTACAGAGCCATGCAACAGTCACCAAAATCTAATTTTAGATCGTTTTCATCATCTCCCAGAAAACCTCTTACCATTGGCAGTCACTTACCATTCCCTTCCCCTCCACATTCTTCTAGCCTTAAGCAACACTAATCTACTTTCTGTCTATAAATTTGCCTATTCTGGGCATCTAATATAAATGGGATCATACAATATTATGGTATTTTGTGTCTGTTTTCTTTCACTTAGCATAATGTTTTTGACGTTCATCCACATTGTATCAGTATTTCCTTTTATTACCTAATAACATTCTATCATATGGATATATACCACATTTATCTATTCATCAGTTGATAGACATTTGGATTGTTTACTCTTCTTGGTTGTAATGAATAATGTTACTATGAGCATGCATGTATGTTTTTATTTCTCTTGGGTGGATAGCTAGGAGTGGAATTTCTGGGTCATATGGGTAATATGGACCATTAAGGAACTGTCAGATTGTTTTCCAAAGTAGTTGCACCATTTTACACCCCTGCCAGCAATGTATGAGAGTTCCAGTTTCTCCACATCCTTGTTGACACTTGCTGTTGTCTGGTTTTGTGTTTTTGTTTTTGTTTTTTAAACTTTTACCAGACCTAGTAGGTATGAAGTGTTATCTCATTATGGGTTTTATTTGCATTTCCCTGATGGCTGATGATGTTGAGCATCTTTTCACATGCTTGTTAGCCATTTGTATGTCTTCTATAGAGAAGTGTCTTTTCCAGTCCTTTGCCTATTTTTAAATTGGGTTGTCTTTTTATTATTATTTTATAAATTGGGTTTTTTATTTTATAATTTATTCTGATGTTAATTATGTGTCTTTTTATTATTTACTATTTATTATTGAGTTATAGAAGTTCTTTATTTTCTCTGGATACAAGTTCCTTACCAGATATATGATATGCACATATTTTCTCCCAGTCCATGGGCGGTCCTTTCACTTTCTTGATAGTGAATAGTGATAGAGTCCAACTTGTCAATATTCTCTTTTATCACTTGTTCTTTTGGTATTGTATCTAAAGAATCATTGCCTCACCCAAGATCATGAGGATTTACTCATGTTTTTTTCTAAGAGTCTTATGTTGCAGCTCTTATGTTTACGTCTATTATATATTTTGAGTTAATTTTTGTGTATGGTGTGAGGTAGGGGCCCAACATTTTTTTTTTCATGTGGATATCCAGTTGTCCCAGCACCATTTGTTGAAAAGTTTCTCCTTGTTGAATTGTCTTGGCCCTTTTTGTCTAAAATCAATTGACCATAGTCATAGGGATTTGTTTCTGGGCTCTTATTTCAGTTCCATTGATCTGTGGTATCCTATGCCAGTGCCATACTGTCTTGATTTCTGTAGCTTTGTAGTAAGTTTTGAAATCAAGAAGTGTAAGTCTTCCAACTTTCTTCTTCTTTTTCAAGATTTTTTTGTCTATTGGGGGCCCTATGCATTTCCATATGAATTTTAGGATCAGTTTGTCTATGTCTAACTGAATTTTGCAACTCGTTGTTCTTTTTTATACAGTCTTCAGTATATTTTGTGCTGCTCGCTCTAGAGACCTGTACTGAGAATGTAGACCTTGATAAGATAAAAATCCCAAAGTTGGATTCTAGTTTAAAGGGGCAGCGCTTTACTTAGACTATGGCAACTCTCATAGTTTGCAGTTGCCAGCCAGTAGGAGAGTTGTAATTAAAGCTAAAGTTTTTTTGTTTTGTTTTAAGGAATTGTAAAAATTTACTGAAGGTGTGTGAACTATGGAAGATGATTCAGACATCAGTAATCATGAATTGGCATAAAATCAAGGGCATTTTAAATGGACAGATAAAAATCACTTTGTAGTACACCAAACTCATACATACAGAGAACAGATAGGTGGTTGCCAGAGGCAAAGGTGGGGGCTGGGTGAAATGGGTGAAGGGGATCAAAAGGTACAAACTTCCAGTTATAAAATAAATAATGTACAGCATGTACAGCATTGGGGATGTCATGTACGTCATGATACCTATAGTTAATAATACTGTATTGCATATTTGAAAGTTGCTAAGACAGTAGATCTTAAAAGTTGTCATCACGAGAAAAAAAATTACTTCACTGTGTATAGTGATGGATGTTGACGGGTCTTATTATCATCATTTTGCCATGTATGCAGATAGTAAATCATTAGTTTGTACATATGCAATTAGTATAGTGTTGTATGTCAGTTATACCTCAATTAAAAAAAATCAGCTCGTAGTTAAGGGTATAAGGGTCAGTGTGGCAGCAAAGTTATTCTGGGCCCTTAAATTTATTTTAGTTAAGAGCATGGCCCAAATTAATTCTTCTCACTTTGAGTTTAGATTTTTCCTATACGGGATAATTCTGTGATATAGTTTCTCTTTTCCTCTTAGTATTTTCTTTAAAAGAGCTTCTGGGTTTCCTGAAGTTAATCTTATGAGGCTAAAGTTTTCCATGTGTTTCATAAAGATACTTTAACCCAGCAAGTCAACTCTAAGGTGCTAACACATGCAAGTATTAAATTTGCATTATTTGTCTCCACATTTTCCAAACAGCCCATCTTAAAAACGAGTTGAGTATTTTGAGCGCATGTTTCATATCTGTATATTTTGTTTTAAAATTTTTCTAAAGTTTTTGTGGTCAAATATACCATTTCTATCTCCCTTCCAAAATGAATATACTTTTTAAAGTTAGTAAAAACTACAAAGGCAGGGCTTCCCTGGTGGCACAGTGGTTGAGAGTCTGCCTGCCAATGCAGGGGACATGGGTTCGTGCCCCGGTCCGGGAAGATCCCACATGCCGCGGAGCGGCTGGGCCCGTGAGCCATGGCTGCTGAGCCTGCGCGTCCGGAGCCTGTGCTCCGCAACGGGAGAGGCCACAACAGTGAGAGGCCCGCGTACCGAAAAACAAAAACAAACAAGCAAAAAAACTACAAAGGCATACACTCTCAATTTGGATAGAAGGAAATTTAAAGCCCTTCTTGAGTCTGATCCAGCCTTTGTCTATGCTTATATTTATATTTGGGTACGTGTGGGTGTGTTTCAAAGTGGAATCATACTTTATTTATTTTTGAATTTTTGAATTCTATTTAATGTATTTTTTTCTACAGCAGGTTCTTATTAGTTATCCATTTTATACATATTAGTGTATACATGTCAATCCCAATCTCCCAGTTCATCACACCACCACCACCACTGCCCACGTCTTTCCCCCCTTGATGTCCATACATTTGTTGTCTACATCTGTGTCTCAATTTCTGCCCTACAAACCGGTTCATCTGTACCATTTTTCTAGGTTCCACATATATTCATTAATATACGATATTTGTTTTTCTCTTCCTGGCTTACTTCACTCTGTATGACAGTCTCTAGATTCATCCACGTCTCTACAAATGACCCAATTTCGTTCCTTTTTATGGCTGAGTATTATTCCATTGTGTATATATATATACCACATCTTGTTTATCCATTCGTCTGTCGATGGGCATTTAGGTTGCTTCCATGACCTGGCTATTGTAAATAGTGCTGCAATGAACATTGGGGTGCATGACTCTTTTTGAATTATGGTTTTCCTGGGTATATGCCCAGTAGCAGGATTGCTGGGTCATATGGTAATTCTATTTTTAGTTTTTTAACGAACCTCCATCCTGTTCTGCATAGTGGCTGTATCAATTTACATTCCCACCAACAGTGCAAGAGGGTTCCCTTTTCTCCACACCCTCTAGCATTTGTTGTTTGTAGATTTTCTGATGATGCCCATTCTGACTGGTGTGAGGTGATAAGTCATTGTAGTTTTGATTTACATTTCTCTAATAATCAGTGATATTGAGCAGCGTTTCATGTGCTTCTTTGCTATCTATATGTCTTCTTTGGAGAAATGTCTATTTAGGTCTTCTGCCCATTTTTGGATTGGGTTGTTTTGTTTTTTTTTAATATTGACCTACATGAGCTGTTTATATATTTGGGAGATTAATCCTTTGTCCATTGATTCATTTGCAAATATTTTCTCCCATTCTTAGGGCTGTCTTTTCGTCTTGTTTGTAGTTTTCTTTGCAAAAGCTTTTAAGTTTCATTATGCATTGATCTGTTTGCATATATTGAAGAATCCTTGCATCCCTGGGATAAACCCCACTTGATCATGGTGTATGATATTTTTAATATGTTGTTGGTTTCTGTTTACTAGTATTTTGTTGAGGATTTTTGCATCTATATTCATCAGTGATATTGGTCTGTAATTTTCTTGTTTTGTAGTATCTTTGTCTGGTTTTGGTATCAGGGTGATGGTGGCCTCATAGAATGAGTTCCTTCCTCTGCAATTTTTTGGAATAGGTTGAGAAGGATGGGTGGTAGCTCTTCTCTAAATGTTTGATAGAGTTCACCTGTGAAGCCATCTGGTCCTGGATTTTTGTTTGTTGGAAGATTTTTAATCACACTTTCAATTTCATTACTTGTGATTGGTCTGTTCATATTTTCTATTTCCTCCTGGTTCAGTCTTGGAAGGTTATACCTTTCTAAGAATTTGTCCATTTCTTCCAGGTTGTCCATTTTATTGGCATAGAGTTGCTTGTAGTAGTCTCTTAGGGTGCTTTGTATTTCTGCGGTGTCTGTTGTAACTTCTCCTTTTTCATTTCTAAGTTTATTGATTTGAGTCCTCTCTCTCTCTTTCTTGATGAGTCTGGCTCATGTTTATCAATTTTGTTTATCTTCTCAAAGAACCAGCTTTTAGTTTTATTGATCTTTGCTATTGTTTTCTTTGTTTCTATTTCATTTATTTCTACTCTGATCTTTATGATTTCTTTCCTTCTGTTAACTTTGGGTTTTGTTTGTTCTTCTTTCTCTAGTTCCTTTAGGTATAAGGTTAGATTATTTACTTGAGATTTTCCTTGTTTTTTGAGGCTTGTATTGCTGTAAACTTCCCTCTTAGAACTACTTTTGCTGCATGCTATATAGGTTTTGGATTGTCATGTTTTCATTGTCACTTGTCTCTAGGTATTTTTTGATTTCCTCTTTGATTTCTCCAGTGATCTCTTGGTTATTTAGTAATGTATTGTTCAGCCTCCATGTGTTTGTGTTTTTTACGTTTTTTTCCGTGTAATTGATTTCTAATCTCATAGCATTGTGGTCAGAAAAGATGCTTGATATGATTTCAATTTTCTTAAATTTACTGAGGCTTGATTTGTGACCCAAGATGTGATCTATCCTGGAGAATGTTCTGTGCGCACTTGAGAAGAAAGTGTAATCTGCTGTTTTAGGAATGAATGTCCTATAAATATCAATTAAATCTATTTGGTTTCTTGTATCATTTAAAGCTTGTGTATCCTTATTAATTTTCTGTTTGGATGATCTGTCCATTGGTGTAAGTGAGGTGTTAAAAGTCCCCCACTATTACTGTGTTACTGTTGATTTCCTCTTTTATAGCTGTTAGAAGTTGCCTTATGTATTGAGGTGCTCCTATGTTGGGTGCATATATATTTATAATTGTTATATCTTCTTCTTGAATTGATCCCTTCATCATTATGTAGTGTCCTTCCTTGTCTCTTGTAACGTTCTTTATTTTAAAGTCTATTTTATCTGATATGAATATCGCTACTCCAGCTTTCTTTTGATTTCCATTTGCATGGAATATCTTTTTCCATCCCTTCACTTTCAGTCTGTATGTGTCCCTAGGTCTGAAGTGGGTCTCTTGTAGACAGCATATACATGGGTTTTGTTTTTGTATCCATTCAGCGAGCCTGTGTCTTTTGGTTGGAGCATTTAATCCGTTCACACATTTAAGGTAATTATCGATATGTATGTTCCTATTACCATTTTCTTAATTGTTTTGGGTTTGTTTTTGTAGGTCCTTTTCTTCTCTTGTGTTTCCCACTTAGACAAGTTCCTTTAGCATTTGTTGCAGAGCTGGTTTGATGGTGCTGAATTCTCTTAGCTTTTGCTTGTCTGTTCAGCTTTTGATTTCTCCATCGAATCTGAATGAGATCTTTGCCGGGTAGAGTAATCTTGGCTGTACGTTCTTCCCTTTCATCACTTTCAATATCTCATGCCACTCCCTTCTGGCTTGTAGAGTTTCTGCTGAGAAATCAGCTGTTAACCTTATGGGAGTTCCCTTGTATGTTATTTGTCATTTTTCCCTTGTTGCTTTCCATAATTTTTCTTAGTCCTTAATTATTGTCAATTTGATTACTATGTGTCTCAGCATGTTTCTCCTTGGGTTTATCCTGACTGGGACTCTCTGTGTTTCCTGGACTTGGGCGGCTATTTCCTTTCCCATGTTAGGGAAGTTTTCAACTATAATCTCTTAAAATATTTTCTTGGGTCCTTTCTCTCTCTCTTCTCCTTCTGGGACCCCTATAATGTGAGTGTTGTTGCTTTTAATGTTGTCCCAGAGGTCTCTTAGGCTGTCTTCATTCCTTTTCATTTTTTTTTCTTTATTCTGTTCCGCAGCAGTGAATTCCACCATTCTGTCTTCCAGGTCACTTACCCATTCTTCTGCCTCAGTTATTCTGCTATTGATTCCTTCTAGTGTATTTTTCATTTGTTATTATATGGTTCACCTCTGTTTGTTCTTTAATTCTTCTAGGTCTTTGTTAAACATTTCTTGCATCTTCTGTATCTTTGCCTCCATTCTTTTTCCGAGGTCCTGGATCGTCTTCACGATCATATTCTGAATGTTTTTTCTGGAAGGTTGCCTATCTCCACTTCATTTAGTTGTTCTTCTGGGATTTTTTCTTGTTCCTTCACCTGGTACATAGCGCTCTGACTTTTCATCTTTTCTGTCTTTCTGTGAATGTGCTTTTTGCTCCACAGGCTGCAGGATGGTAGTTCTTCTTGCTTCTGCTGTCTGCCCTCTGGTGGGTGAGGCTATCTAAGAGGCCTGTGCAAGTTTCCTGATGGGAGGGACTGGTGGTGGGTAGAGCTGGCTGTTGCTCTGGTGGGCAGAGCTCAGTAAAACTTTCATCGGCTTGTCTGCTGATGGGTGGGGCTGGGTTCCCTCCCTGTTGGTTGTTTGGCCTGAGGCGACCCAACACTGGAGCCTACCCGGGCTCTTTGGTGGGGCTAATGGCGGGTTCTGGGAGGGCTCATGCCAAGGAGTACTTCCCAGAACTTCTGCTGCCAGTGTCTTTGTCCTCACAGTGAGACACAGCCACCCCCGTCTCTGCAGGAGACCCTCCAACACTAGGAGGTAGGTCTGGTTCAGTCTCCCCTGGGGTCACTGCTCCTTCCGCTGGGTCCTGATGCACACACTACTTTGTGTCTGCCCTCCAGGAGTGGAGTCTCTGTTTCCCCCACTTCTGTCGAAGTCCTGCAGTCAAATCCCGCTAGCCTTCAATGTGTGATTCTCTAGGAATTCCTCTTCCCGTTGCCGGACTCCCAGGTTGGGAAGCCTGACGTGGGGCTCAGAACCTTCACTCCAGTGGGTGGACTTCTGTGGTTACATGTTCTCTGGTTTGTGAGTCACCCACCCAACAGTTATGGGATTTGATTTTATTGTGATGTGCCCCTCCTACCACCTCACTGCAGCTTCTCCTTTGTCTTTGGATGTGGGGTATCTTTTTTGGTGAGTTCCAGTGTCTTCCTGTCGATGATTGTTCAGTAGTTAGTTGTGATTCCGGTGCTCTCGCAGGAGGGAGTGAGAGCATGTCCTTCTACTCCGCCATCTTGAACCAATCATCATATTTTACCTATTGTTTTTTAATGTGCTATGCTCGCTTAACACATTATCCTTTGTTCTAGGTCAAGGAAAAGGCAGACGTCCTTAATCCGTTAATCACTGCAGTATTTCTAGAGGTTAGTAGTACTAATTGTTTTTTAAGTCTCTAACTTCTGGGGCATTATGTATTAATAACTCTTTTAAGTTTTCATTTTTTGTTTTTTTCACTAGTTTAGCATGTTGATGCAGATATGACCAAAATGGTGTATATTTTATCATATTTCCTATTCATTAATTATAAACCATAAAGATGAAGGTGCCAGGTAAAGTGCAGTGGAAGAAGCGGTAGGCTGTCATTACTTAGTACTACCCCTTTGTAATTAATGGCCAATTCTCATTAATGAAACATCTTCTGGAGACTAGCTAGTAAACATGATGCACTGAAAATTACAAATAGGCTAGCACTGCTCCTTAAAGGAGTAAGGTTTATGCAGAGAAGATTAGTTACAAAACAAAACAAAACAAAACATTTTGTCATTTTCTTGCGCAGAAATTTGCTTTATTATGTCAAAAAGCTACCTGTGTTTACATAATCCGTGTCAGTTCATTAGATTTAAGAAGGTAGGTAGTTTAAGTCCATGGATGGATTATATTGCTGCCATGTATGATGCTTTCTGGATTCCATGATTTAAGAACTCTATCTTAGGACTTCCTTGGTGGCGCAGTATCCACCTGCCAATGCAGGGGACACAGGTCTGAGCCCTGGTCCAATGCAGGGAATGTGGGTTCGAGCCCTGGTCCGGGAAGCAGAGCAACTAATAAGCCTGTGCACCACAATTACTGAGCTGTGCTCTAGAGCCCGCGAGCCACAACTACTGAGCCTGTGTGCCGCAACTACGGAAGCCTGCATGCCTAGAACCCATGTTACACAACAAGAAAAGCCACCGCAATGAGAAGCCCGCACACTGCAATGAAGAGTAGCCCCTGCTCGCCGCAACTAGAGAAAGCCCACGTGCAGCAATGAAGACCCAACGCAGCCAAAAATAAATAAATAAATTTATATTGATAAAAAGAGAAAACCACAGAAGGCAGAAAAAGTGAAAGATAAAAAAAAAACGAACTATCTTGTAAATTAGTTGTGCAAAAATTTAGATGTTTGATGATTTGTTTAAAACATATTTATCTAAGTCTGAGGGGAAAAATATATTTGATAATCAGTTAGGTTTTAAATATGAATTGAAAAAAATTTTTTGCCACCAGAGTGTTACTTCTTTAGTTTTAGATTCTTTTAAAATTACCGATGAAGAAATGCCTTTCATTCCTTAACTGCATAGTTTTCCTTTAATAGTTAGGGAAATTATTCTGATCACTTAAGCAATTTAAAAAAAATAAGTGTATGATTTAGTAGATGGCAGAGTGGTAGAGATGAAAGAAGTTTGCAAACCAGGAGCCCAGTCCTGTCCTAGGTCTCCCCTGATTTGCACTATGACCATGGACCAGGGGTTTACCTTCTTGGCAATCTTGTTATCTTTATATACAAAATAAGAGATTTAACTAGATGTGCTGTGAGGTCCCTTTTGGCTGCAAAACTTGGTATCAAACGTCACACTGAAGTTTAAACAGGGGTTCTTGCCATTGATAAATCAGAACAACGTAAGCTCACTTGATACGGTTACCCTTTTGTTATTCTGAGTTGGTTGTTCTTGCTTACAGATTTGAAACACTCCTGTCCTTGAAATTATACATTTTTATTTTAAGGTAATGAACTCTTATGCTTCTGGAAAGTCAGAACTTGTCAGATATAAATGAAGTCTGGCAAACTCTGAGCATAATGATTCCAAGTTTTTCATATGTCTCTTGTAGTAGACAGAAACATATCTGTACTTTATCATCTTTAAAAGCAGTATTCCTTCTTTGTCTTTGTGAGCACCTGTCGCATGTTCACTGATTACGTTGAGTCCATGGAAGAAGAACAATCACAGTGGACTAGAAATCCTATTGATGTAGGATTCATAGCCTTCTGAAATCCTCTTTGAGTAATAGACTAAAATGCTGTGACAGGATCTACCCATTCAATCAAGGAATAGATAAGCTTTGAATGCCATATTTGAGCAAGATGCCAAAGAATGGCTATCATTCTAATGGGCAAGTTGGACAAAAATGGTGACATTCTTTTTTGGTGCTGTTATATCATTTTAAGAGCTAGATCAAAAAAACAAACAAACAAAAGAGCTAGATCATTCTTTCCCCTATAAGTTTAGTGAAATGGTTAAGTATGTATTCTTATTTGCCAGGCTACAGATATAGTTAGATTGTAAAAATTAATTTTTTTTTTGTTGTCTTATAATATATTTTCTCTTTTAAGTGACTGCAGTATTTTCTTTTTCTTATTTTTCAATCCTTATCCTTATAGGCATCAAACAGTGCTTCCTACATTCAGGATGCCTTTCAGCTACTTTTACCTGTGCTGGAGATCTCTCTTATTGAGAACAAGACTGAATTACCAGAGGCATGAGCTACAGGTCCAGAGGCCTTTGTCAGGACACTGAAGAACAGAGAAGATTCTACATGAGACTTGTGATGGCCAAGAAATGCCACTCTTTTCTGGGTACCCCTGGAGAA
This sequence comes from Neophocaena asiaeorientalis asiaeorientalis, assembly GCF_003031525.2. NCBI lineage: Eukaryota > Metazoa > Chordata > Mammalia > Artiodactyla > Phocoenidae > Neophocaena > Neophocaena asiaeorientalis. Next base: position 4,741,443 of record NW_020174788.1, read on the forward strand.
GTGAGGGAGAAAGGTTATTTTAATATATAAAAATCCAGGCAGGAGAGCATGTTTAAGGAAGTTTGTTGCCTTCAGTGCTTGGTTGAAGTATTCAGGTCCTCACACTGCTCTTCCCAGTTGTTATAATTAATAAATTATTTGAAAAGAAGTTTTATAGAAAGTTAAAAAATAATAGCTCATAAGGTTAAGGGGACACTCAGGCAAAAATATTGGTCTTCCTTTGACAAGATGCAAAACACTAAAAATTTTGCAGTGGCTGTAATTTTGCAGTCCATGGATGTAATTGGTTGTTAAGCAAGAGGAAAAGGAATTCAGTATTCTGGAATTCATGTGCTTGATCTATTAATGCCATTTTCTTTCTCCTCTCTATAATAAAATCTATGACTTTAAGAAAACCGAGTATATATAAACTCTGTAATGATTACATGAATTCTTGGAATTGGTTAGAAAGTTTCATCTCCTCTTTAATTCTCAGTAGATATTTGGCATTGAAGAGAAGCTTATGGAATATACTTAGAGCCACATGAATGAACTATAGCAAGGTGCCCTTTGGCTTCAAATTGCTTTCCCACCGCAAGATGACAAGCTTCAAGTTGTAGTTGACCCCCCTTTACGGGATTCATGACCAATAAATGCAATTTAGAGAAACAGTTTCATGTTTGCAGATATTCTGAGTCTCCAGGATGTTTTTCATGCATACCCGATATGCAGGATAAATTCTGTAATAGCCAACTCCAAAGGAGTGTTGAAGCTCTTTCAATGATGGGGATTTTGTTGTTTGAATATTGTTGAAGTGGACTGTAGAGTCCCATAGAAACGATGTTTATGTATAACAGGATTAAGACAGTTTATTTTTCCTCATTCTTTTTTGTTTCTTTTAATGTATTCTTTAGCATGTTTATAAATATAACTTTTATCTTTCATATCTTAAGCCTTCTTTTGCTTTGTTCAACAATCTAAAAGACTTATAGGTTATCTTCTTCCTGAAAGCTATTTTGGTATCCACTCTTCTAAAAAAAAATTCTCCAACTTTATGGTTTTTAATGATTCAGGTAACTTTTGTGAGCTCTGCCCCTTATCTTTTAAAACCTTTAAATAAAATATAATAATCATGTCAGCTGATCCTTTTATTTACTTTTGCAAATGTGAGCCCTGATATCTTCTCAGACCACAGAAATAGCAAAGTGAACCTATAACAGGTTGATATCAAGACTATTTCTATGTGATCACCTTATTTGGGGTAGGGGGCAGTTTGTTAGCAAGGAGGAAAATAGGTAGATTTGGACTAAAAAGATACACCAACATCACTAAAATGTTACTCTGCTTATATTCTGTTCTAACATGATGAGAAAAGGTTTTGAATATTTCTTTTTATAGAAACATTTAACCCTTCCCAAAGTGAGTAATTCTGTAATTTCAGAAAAACAGTTGTGTTGTGGTAAGTAAAGCTGGTGTCCCCAGCCCTAATTTGTGCCTCAGACCCAGTTGCTGTGTCTGAACCTGGATCCTTGAGGGTGGTATTTCTTGAGTAAAGTTTAGAAACTGGCCACACTACCTACTACCTGTTCAGATTCTCATATAAGGGCAGTTTGCAGTTTTTACTCTTTGATCTGGAAACACATCTAAGGTTTTTCTTTTAAGAAGAGGGGTATAGATGTGGGGGATAGAACAGTGACTTCTTATGCCTTTACAGATTGCAGCCCTCAGTTTCACCTGTTTTAGATTAGATCTTACAGAAGGCCATTGTGAGTCACTGCCTCTTCTTTCTCTTTCATCCCTCTCATCAGGTTTGCCCACCCACTCACATGTGTTTTAGTGGATTTAGGAGACCACCAATGAAATGGTGAAAGGACCAATGAATTCTGAGTAACAGTTACCTACCTTTCACCTAGAATATGATGAAAAAGAATGAAAGTTCTTTGATTCAGTAGAGTAAGGGAAGTAAGAGCATAAACATTCATTGATAGGTGGAATAGGTGGATTCAGGGGACTCATTGGAACCTGTTGGATTATGGTGATGGTTTTTGGATGATGCATGCTTCATTATTCCTTTTGGGGTGAGTACATGATGTAGTTTCTTGATGATACCTACTCTTCTGGTGCTACTTCCTTTAAATTTTTTGGTACCTAATATTTACTGCTGTGTCATAGTATGTGCTACCTCCCCTTCCCAATTCACTTAACACCTTGATAGGTTAAATGTTCAGTTTTTACTGGATTAAATGTTTCTCTTCCTACTGTTGGGATCTTTAAAGGCTGTGATTAGAAGAGACTTTATTAATTTGATCTAAAAGAAATAGAAATTTCCATGAACTAATTCTTGTTCCTTTTTCCTTTATACAATACCTTGGAAACATGTTAAGGACAAGCTATTTTTTCCTTACTTGATTTTGATAGGTGGTTTTTTTTTTTTTTAAGGTTAGACGCCTAGATTGACAGGTGTCTGAAATGTGAATTTGTAATTCATATCGGTGGCATTACCACAAATCTGAAATCAGGGCTGATGTGCAAATGTAAATTTTCCAGTCCTACAATCAGGAAACAAGATTTTGTGGGTTCCTCTGCTTGAATGAGGACCCTCTCTTTTGAATTTGTTTTTATACAAAGACTTATTTCAGGGAGAGATGTTTTATAAGTAGTTGCTATTGATGCCATCAGTTGAGAAATAGACATTTTTCTACACTTTTAGATGTTTTCCGAATTTAAAGGCGAGTATACTCTTCAGGATGGAAAAACCCAGATAAAATTGTACCCACAGTGGGCTCTCAGTAAGCATGATATTTCTTCATAAATGTCAAAGGTTGAAATCGCTTATTATGTCTTTGCAATGTGAAGCTCATTTTCATAAATGATTTAGAATGAAGCATTTGAGAAATGAGGAAGTTCTAAAAATAACAAACCTCTTAATTAATGTGTCATCGAGTTCTCTGGCTAATACATGAGGAGAATTTGGAAAACTCGCCCATTAGTGTCACTTTTCAACCGCAACCTGTTCCTCACATACCAACCAGTCACTCGTTCCTCCCTGTTTTACTTGTGACCCTTGTTATTACATCCTTTCTTGTCATTACATCATCTGCCCAGATCCCAAAGTCCCTTCATGTCTATCACTTCCCCAATCAGCTCTTCAGGGAAATTGTTTTATAAATCAGAATATTGTCTGAACTAACATGTCCTTTAGGCTAAAGGTAAAGGAAGGCTGCAGTGACTGATCACCCTCACACATGAATGTTGAATTTTCTAGACGTCTAAGTTTCTGACTGGCTTACTCTTGTAAGGGGCAGATACAGAGACTACAAATAGAATTGAATCATCATCTGTGTCTTCTTGTCAGCCCCACATTTGTTTCCTTCTGTGTGCACGGGCCATTGCTACGCTCTTAAGCTAGTTCTAAAGAGGAAGTCATTTTCCCCATCACAACTGTGCATGCACCAGTATGCTTAATATTTTAAAACATGTTTTTAAAGTTGGAATGGGAGTATTTTTCCACAGTGTCTACCAGCCAGTCTCAGTTGGGTAACTGGTGCACTGACTCGGCAATTTCAGCCAAACCTGTTTAAGCCTGAATTGTCTATATAGTAATTGTAGCTGTTTATGTCAGAACTGAAGGCCTTCTCTTAAGTGTTTAGTACAACCTGATCTTCCTTTACTTCTTCCAGGCATATCATTGAGAGTAATGAGAACTGCATGTTTAGCATGTATGTCGAAGCAAAAGTTTCAAAGTAAGAATTGAATATTCTTAGGCATTTAGTGCATTCAGTAAATCAGCAAATATTAAGTACCTTTTTTCTGTATTTGTCTTGCTCACTATTGAGTTCCCAGCTTTTGGCACTGGGTCTGGCACATGGCAGGAAATATTTGTTGTCTGGCTGAAAGAAAGAAGGAAGAAAAAGGAGGGGAGTGGGAGGGAAAAAGAAAAGTAAAAGAGGAAAGTTTGCTTAGTGCTTTGCTGCTAGTAGAGGATATGGAGCTGGAAGGGATTTCGAGCATGTAAGGTGAAAACCCCTCATTTCACAGCTGGGGACATTGAGGCCTCATAGGAAAAAGTGACCCCCAAAGTCACATGGCTGGCTGATAGCAAGCTCAGGGTAGACCCGAATCTGGGTCTTTGAATCTCGGCCTAGTCTCTCCATTGCACCAGAGCCTCCCTGGGGTTGTGCACACATTTACTGAGAGGTTATGCCAGACACTGGGTTAAGGGCTGGGGGAACAGACTGCAGAATGTGTGGCCTCTGTCCTGTAGGAGCTCACGTGGGTGCCACTGTCTGAGCAATCTCTGCATGGTAGCTGCAAAGCCCTCCGAGAAAGGAAGTGAGGCAGCTGCTCTCTTGTAATGGATTGTGGCTGAGCTGGATGGACTCGTCCCAAATCTGATTGTGATTGTTGGGCAGGTCACATTGCAAATGTTTGCAGATGCATCCTCAAAACCCTCAAATTGCTACTTCTGTTTTGGTGCTTTGTGTCTTGAGAGGCCAATTTCTGCTGTGTATAGAACTATAGAATGATCTGTTGTTCATCAGCTACCAATAGTTACAAGAGGACACTAACACATGTGGAGCCCACTGACTACCAGGCACCACGGAAGACACATAACTTTGTAAATCCTCATAACTGCTCTGCCAGGCAGGGCACTGCCTCCCCCAGTTCATGGGCCTGCAGGATGGTGTAGAAGTGAGAAGCAAAGACAGACTCAAAATTGAATCTGACTTCCCTCATTTTCCAGACCTGTGATCATGAGCAAGTGTCTTAATCCCTTAAATTGTAGTTTGGTAATCTGTAAAATTGATCTCATAATAGCACTCGTATATTATAAAGTCATTGATAGGATTAAGTAAAATAATCTGTGTAAAGTGCTTAGAATAGTGCCTGCCACATAGCAGTGGGAACTAATGCTTAGTAAATACTATGTGCCAGGTGCTGTTCTGAACATTTTGTGTGTATTCACTTAATCCTCACGAGATAGGAACTATTAGTATGCCTATCTACAGATGGAAAAACTGAGGCACAGGAAGATCACAAATAACTTGCCCGAGGTCACATACCCAACAAGTGGTAGAGTCAGGATTCAAACCCAGGCAGCTTGGTACCAGACTTCCTGTTTTTAACCATTACATTACACTGCCACCACAGGTGGTTGATAAAGAAACCTTAACTATCAGCTGTTTTATTATGATTATGAAACAGATTCAGAGTTAAGTAACTCGCATGAGACTTCACCACTGTAAAAGGCAGAGCCCCTGCAGTGTGAGCTCACGTTGTCTGGCTCCCAAACTCACGTTTGTTCTATTTTATTTCTTTTAGGAGAAAGGCTTGAAGGCACCTGTCTAGTGATAAGTGTCTGTAGGGGAGCATCTGGGCAGATTATCCAAAGCTACTAGGAGTTGGCATAGAAGGGATGGTGTAGTGACAAGTCACGTTTGCAGCAGGAGGAACAAAGATCTTGGTGAATCTGCATCAATTAGTGATCAAAGAGGAAAGAGGAGTATATGAATGTTCACAGCAGCTTTATTTGTAACATCCCCAAACTGGAAACTACGAAGATGTCCTTCAGTGGGTGAATGCATCCGCACCATGGGTTACTACTCAGCAGTTAAAAGGAACAAACTGTTGATACATGTAAGAACTTGGATGAATCTCAAAGGAATCATGCTGAATGAAAAACTCCAATCCCCCAAAACTGCATAAGGTATATAATTCCATTTATATAACATGGAAATGACAAAATTACAGAAATGGAGAACAGATCAATAGTTGCCAGGGGTTAGGAATGGGGATGGGGGAGGAGGTAGCTAGGTAGGTGTGGGGTTTTTTTTAAGCTTTTATTATTATTATTTTAAAATTATTTTTGGCTGCATTGGGTCTTCTCTGCTGCACGCGGACTTTCTCTCGTTGTGGCGAGCCGGGGCTACACTTCATTGCAGTGCGCAGGCTTCTCATTGCAGTGGCTTCTCTTGTTGCGGAGCACGGGCTCTAGGCGTGCGGGTTGTGGCACATGGACTCAGTAGTTGTGGCACATGGGCTCAGTAGTTGCAGCGTGCAGGCTCTAGGGTGCATGGGCTTTCAGTAGTTGTGGTGCATGGGCTCAGCAGTTGTGGCGCGAGGGCTCTAGGGCACAGGTTCAGTAGTGTGGCACATGGGCTTAGTTGCTCCACTGCATGTGGGATCTTCCCGGAACAGGGATCCAACCCGTGTCCCCTGCATTGGCAGGCGTATTCTTAACCACTGCACCACCAGGGAAGTCTGGTAGGTGTGGTTTTAAAAGAACAACACATCATCCTTGTGGTGATGGAGTAACTTGGCTGCGCTGGTGGCCACAAAGACCTACTCATGTGATAAAGTGTATAGAACTAAATACACACACACACACACACACACACACACACACACACACACACACACAATGAGTACAAGGAAAACTGAGGACTCTGAATGACAGGTGGATTGTATCAATGTCAATATCCTTGTGAAATTTTATTTTAGTTTTGTAAGATGTTACCATTGGGGGAAACGGGTAAAGGGAACACAGAATCTCTGTTTCTTATAATTGCATGTGAATCTATAATTATCTCAATACCTATTTAAGTTAAAAAAAAAAAAAAAGCAAGGAGGAGGGCTTTGGGCCAAGGGAGACAAAGAGTCAAGAAATGTTGCCCACTTCCTGGGTTTAACAAAGGCGTAAGGGGCCTCTCTTTCAGGTGACCGTCCCTATCACAGGTGTTCGGAAGCAGGAATGGTGGCAAGTGCAGCTCCGTCTGGCTCCTCTTCATAAACAGGTACTTGGGGAGCAGGTTCCAAAGTGGAAGGGGTTTGAGAAATTTTCTTGGGTGATTCTAATCCATTGTTGTTCACTGAAATCAACCAACTCAATGGAAAAGATGTTTATGGAATTCTTTTTCCAGCATCATTAAAGCCAAATTCTGCATCAAACAGGTGAAAGAAGCATTATAAATTAAATAAAAGCCATTTATAAATAAAGGTTTTGACAGGACCTACCCAGGACAACTGGGTTCTAATGCTGGTTTAGTCTCTAACTCACAGGATTTATACGGAGACACTTTCAATGCATTAATCTTGCTAATGATAATAGCTACTGTTAACTGAGTGCTTACTATGTGCCAGGCCAGTGTGCCGAAGGTTGTAAGTACATCATCCCATTTATTTTCACAACAGCCTAACAAAGCTGGAACTGTTCTGATGGCCTGCAGAGGTTAAGACATTAGCCTGAGGTCACACGGTGTGTGGTGGGAGAGCAGACTCACCACCACCCTCGGCCTGCCTTCATAGCCACTACACTGACTGCTGCTTGGTTCTCGGCTGTGGAAAGAGGAGATTGGACCATTGGGTCTGGATTCTCCATGCCTCCAGTGGATGCTGAGCCAATTAGCTAATTCTGACCTGAACTTATCAGGGGGCAGTAAAGACATAATTTAAGAAGTGCCAATCTTGCCTTACAGGGAGGAAGATAAGCCTGGGCAGGTTGAGGGACAGAGAGGGTAACAGGATTTTTCATCCTTCAAAGGGATGAGACTTACTTAGGACTTCCTGTTATATCCCAATTGAATGTGAAAAATAAGCCCTTTCTCTCCAATAGACTTAAGGTCTCTAAAGAGTCCTGATGGTTGAATGCATATTATAGCCTGTCTCCTTTGATTACCTAAAAGACAGGCAATGGGAAGATAAAATATCTGTGTGCTGGCTCATTCAAGTTCACATTACGCCCTCCCAGAAAAGCAACTGCTGCTGTTAATACACTATAGGAAGGGAATCAGGACAGGATGCGTGTCGGCCAAGGTGAAAGAGAGATACCAAGATCCAATGGGAGAGAAGAGACAATACACAATAGCGCAAACAAGCTGAGGGGTTTTCTTCTGCATCTTGAAGTTCCTTGGGGTTTAAGGAGACCACCTTTGGGTGGTTTTTGGTTCTTCTATATCTTCAGGGTTGGCATGGCTTAAAAAGGGGGCCGCTCAAATGGAATTGGGGTGAGAGAACACTGCTACCTAGAGTGGGCGGACCCATCAGCTGTCAGCGGCCATTTAAAATCCACTTCGGCTTGCAATCCTTACCCCGCTCACTTCCCCTGCGGAGGCAGAACAGCAAGATGTTTAAGAGCCAGGGTGAGCTCTGGAACCAGACAGCCAGAAAATGTGCTCCCTGTGGGTTTTTTCTGGGGCCCACTCAGCTTCCCCAGGAGAGAGAAGAATCTCATACAGCCAGATGAGATCAGGCCAGACTATCTCAGCTGATGAAGATTATTTTGAGGTGTGAAGGCTTTCCTAATCCTCTTACAACCCCCAGGTGGGCTCTGCCTTCTCTGTCCAGGTGAAGACGCTGCCCCTGGTGTGAATCGTGACAGCCTTGATTGTGGTTGGAGGGCATCAGGGGCTGCTGCTCTGGAGGGACTCCCCACCAGTGCAGTCACCTGACTGCCTGCAGCGCAGTGGTTAGATAGACTACAGGCTCTGGGCTCAAATTGACCTGGGTTCAAATTCTGTCTAAGCTACTTCCAGCTATGTTTCCTTAGGCATCATAAACTAACCACAACTTCCTTGCCTGTGAAATGAAATAAAATGAGCACATTCCTTATGTTTAGATTTGCCCAGGGTAACTTAATTTGTGGGCTCCAGTGCAAAATGAAAATGCAGGGTTCCTTGTTCAAAAAGCAAGAATGAGCTTTTCACCTTCTTCCGTGGTTCCTCTGTCCACCTGCCATGGAGTTTTTTATTTGCTATTGAATGTTGTGCTCTCTCAGGCACAAGGATACTTGGCGGGCTAGCGCAGACCCTCACAGGAGCCTGGGGCCCAACCCCGAGAAAAAGCGAGCTGAGCCATGCGTTGGCCGAGGCTCCAAGCCCCCAGCACATGTTCCACTGTCTATCTAACTTTGCTAACAAGAGCTAAATTCAAATATAAAATTATTAAGCATTTCACGATGGTAACCCCAGAGCATTAAACCCCCAAGCATCGGCCCTTGTGAGTGTAGGCCTTGTGTGATTGTACTGGTTACACACCCGTGAAGCTGGCCCTGTATGTGATTTAGCCTGATCTCTGGTCTTTAGTAAGGCCTCAGTAAGTGGTCAGGAGAGAGAGCCCAGTTTTGTCCACAGCTTACCTTAGGAATCCCTAAACTTAAGCCCTCACTTGAGCTTTGCATTTCCTGGTTCATGGGAGAGTCGGGGAAGGTGTTATTACCACCTTTGTACAAATGGGGAAACTGAGGCCCAGAGAAAGGATAGGACTTGGCCATGTTCACCATGCAGGTGGTAAAAGAATCAGAAGTGAATGGTGATCTCCAAATTGTCAGTCAGTGTTGAGCCTCTCAGTTTCAGCTCCCCCTCTGGCCTCTTACCTGGGATTGTGAGTGGCAACAGCTCATGCAGCTTCCATCAGGAGCACACCCCCTGCCCCAGCTCCTACTAGCTTTCTGCACAAACCCTAGCTCAATGCCAGCCCACTCCAGAAAGATTTCCCTGCCAAGGACCTAACCATGGTATGTTTTTTTTTTCCTATGCACATTCACCCCAAATTTAGTTATATGTAGTTTTATTTCCTGTGCTTTTTATATTACCAAATGAGCATATTTGTGGCTTATTAAATATTTTTAACCTTATTTATAATAGCTTCATAATATTCTATTTTAGGGAAACTCCATAATTTATTTGACAAATCCTTTATTGTTAGACACTCAGATTGTTTCAAATTATTTTTCATCTACTGAGGGGATGTACAAGTTCTAAACTGGGGATAATCACAGTACTGGTTCGTGGTTCATTGTGCTGATTAAATAAATTAATATAGGAATAGCATTTAGGAAATGAAACAAATAAGTATTGTATATGTGTTAGCTAAGGTTATTCTGTTAGGTCTATTATTTTGATAATACTGTAGCTGCTACCATTTTATACATATCTTTAAACACATAAGTGGCTATTTCCTGGGTCAGAGGGGAGAGAATTGTGAAGGCTGGCATAAAATATGTCCACAATTTATGGAGGGTGTGCCTTGCCACTGACAAGGGAGATCAAGGGGGGCAAGAGGTGGGGTGGGATTGAGCCCCAGGCTTTGGCTGGAAACATCTGTCATGATCTGACTGTGATGCCTTAGGATGTTTGGACGAGTTTGTTCACCTCAGGGCTGAAAAGAGGAAGCGTAGAAAGTGTGAAGACTTTTGAGAGGCTCCAGGAAGTATCTGTTAGCCCTGCCCAGAGACCAGTTTGCCCTCCAGCTCCAGATTAAGTAGGTGGATATTTTCCTCTGTTCTCTTGGCTCCGCTATGACTAGTGAATTTGGGCCTTGGATACAAAGGCGTTGAGATAAAATTGGGTGGGACCATTGAGACTTAGATAGCCAAAGCTCTGCAATATTAGTCTGTCACTTCAGGTCAGCACTGGGTAGAGAAGCAGGGAATTAACAGCTGCCTTTGTGGTTGGCCTGCCCCCATGCACCTCCTCTGCCTGCTGTCTTCCATCATGGAGCTGTGACTCTGTAACTTAAAAATAATTTGTCTTTAGGATGTCCCTTATACAACACAAATAACCAGGGGAGTTATGTATTTCATAGAAGGATAGAATCATAGAATTTCAGAGGTGAAAGGGAGCAAATTCCATCTGGTATTCTTCTAGAGCAGGAATTCTCAAACATTCAGTTGTCAGAATCCTACCTCAGAATTACCTGAGAGCTTGTTAAAAAGGTAGATTCCTGGGCCCACACTTAGAGTCTGATTCAGTGGGTGTTGAGTGGGTCCCAGGAATTTGCCCCTTTAAGAATAACCCCAGATAATTCATGCTGATACAGGTGGGCTACACTCTGAGAAACTCTATTCTATAATATCCCTAGCAGGTTGGTTGCCTCTAGTGTTGGGGAGCTCACCACCTCAGAAGACAGACTATTCCATTTTAGAACAGTTCTGACCATAGAAAGTTCTGTCTTATGTGGAGCTGGAATCTGCCTCTGTGTAAATTCCACACACTGGTCCTAATTCTATCCATTAGGGCCCTGCAGAGAAACTCCAATTCCTCCAGCCTTCTATGGGCAGGGGGACTTGAGAAATATGCACCCATAAGAGTTTGTGAGTCAAAGGTGCATTGTAAGGGAGCCCCTAGGTCTCTAAGCTGGCTGGGCTTTGAGAAACTCATTTCCCCTTCTCACTGGGGTTGATGTCTCCTTCCAAACCCAGGTGGAGGTGTCCCCAAATCAGAGGGCAGACTCCCTGGGGAGGAGGAAAGGTGACCTTGGGCAGCTCAAGGGGCTGCAGAAATCAGTTCCTGTGATCTCAGGGGATGGTGGAGGTGGGGCGCATGCCTGGCCAGGTGTGCTCGTGGGGAGTTCCACGACCTGGGTTCCAGCCCAGCTCTGCCTCTAAGCCCCCAACAGATTCTCAGCAAGTCCCTGCCCCCTTGGGCCTCAGTTTTCACATCTACACAACCATCCTTTCCAGTCCTCTGCAGTCTGAAATCCCATCTCTAAAGCCCGGCGCTCTCTGATCTGGCCTTGTCTTTGCTACTCTGGCAAGTTGTCTGGTGAGGGTGGCAGGAGGGGAGGTGTCAGCGTTCTCAGGAGAGAATCTCGAGACCAAGTCCGAGAAGGGGCACAGTCACCATCCAGCAGAGTGGCTCTCGTGGGTGCAGGGTGGGGATGAGTCATGAAAAATTGAGGGGTGGACCTTAATGGCCATTGTCTCTGGAGCCTGTGCTCCCAGGGCTGGAGGCCCCCTCCCTGTGGGGCTCTGTCTGAGGAGGGGAGCCCTCCAGCTGGAGGCTGGCTCAGGGAGACAGAGAATAGGAAAACAAGGAGGGTCAAAGGGTCCTTATTCTACACCCCACCCTACCTCTCCGCCTGACCCACCTCCTTCTTTTGTTGGGAGATAATCTGAGGTTTTAGGCGAAGAGAACTCTGTGGGAGCACTGACTCTCCGTGGGTTCTTGGGACGTTCCTCTCACCTCCCTGGGCCTCTGTTTCCTCATCTGTCCAGTGGGCTAGCAGTGCTGACCTCATAGGGCTGCCCATCATAGAAGACAACATCCATAAACCCCCCTGTAAACTGGTACATGCCAGGAAGATGCCAGCTGCCGTCAGTCTATTTGTTCTCAGCTTGGTGTGCACAAAAGCAAGAAATCTCACTTAAGATGGATTTTGTCCTGCTCACCTGGGATTTTTTTCTCTGTATCCTGGGCATGACCTTCCGGGGACCTGGTGGGAGAAGGGGCCATCTTAACAGGAAAACTCTCCCCAGAGTTGCCGAGGTCTGACTAGGATTTAGAGAAAAACAATGGCTATCAAGAAATCTGGAGCCCCAGACCAACAACTCTGGGGTGAGAGGCCATGGCAGCCATGAGCAGAAACGGCCGCTGGGGAACATGCATGTGTAGGTTGTTAAAGTGTGAATGGCTGAGCTCGGGCGTGCTACGTGCACACATATCATCCGTGGACACTCACTTGTCATTACATACACCAGGTGCCTAGTATCCCTTCCCACAGCCCACACAGACCCAAAGGCTGACCCCAAAGTGTCCCCCAAAGGCAGAGGCTGCAGGTCATTCCTGGGGAGGCACTTGACTAGGGCCACCAGTCAACGCTGATGGGGGGAGCTGGGCTGTTTCTCTCAACTGTCATGTTCTACTTGGTCGGGGAAGAACCCCTGGACCGGGAGGGAGAAATCTGAGATTCTAGTTCACCCATGGCACCAATTTCCTTACATGTTTTTAGAGATGCCACTTACCTTCTCTGGATCTCAGTTAACTTCTCTGTGAAATGGGTCCACAATCCCTTCTGAAAATGGCAGTAGGGCTCAAATGGAATATTCAATATGAAAGTACTTTGAGAAAGCTGAAAAACCTGCACACATGCAAGGAGGAGGGAAAGGGGAGAGGTGGGCAAGGGAGGAACAGACCCTGATGATTTTAGGTCACACCATCAAGCCGGCCTCTCACCTGAGCATGTTTTCTCTTCACCACCCTCTCCAGGGTTTGGCAGAGATGATGACAAAGAGAAGGAGCAGGGCTTCCCTGGTGGCGCAGCGGTTGAGAGTCCGCCTGCCGATGCAGGGGACACGGGTTCGTGCCCCGGTCCGGGAAGATCCCACATGCTGCGGAGCGGCTGGGCCCGTGAGCCATGGCCGCTGAGCCTGCGCGTCCGGAGCCTGTGCTCCGCAACAGGAGAGGCCACAACAGTGAGAGGCCCGCGTACCGCAAAAAAAAAGAGAAGGAGCTGCAGAAAGAGAAGGGGAAGCTGAAGCGTACACCCTGTGAGGAGCAGCAGAAGAAGGCTGAGCAGGTGGTGAGGCTCCTGTGCCCTCTCTATGTCAGAACAGTTAGGAAATGAGACTTGCCAGGGTCACAGCTCATGTGGAGACTCTCTGGGGTGACTGTGCTGTCCCGGTTTGAGCTGCTCCTGGCAGGCAGATATCCTGGGATGAGGGAGGCTGGTTCTGCTCAGGCATAGAGGACCCAGGAAGGAAGCTGTTGGCCAACTGGAAAGTGACTTCAGCACTTGGTGAATGGACCAATCAATGTCACATGGCTGTAAACATGGATTCAAAGACCTCATACAAATTACTGAGTAGGGCTGAGAGGCTGGGGAAAAGGGGCTGTGGGCTTCATAGGGCATGCTTAGAGGATGCTGGCGCTGTGCCTAGACTGAGGAACTCTGCTCCTGATTCCTCTCCAGCCTCACCTTGGCCGGTCAGGGGAATGGTCCCAGCTGCATCTAAGGGTCATTTGTCTAAGTCCCGTGTCCCAGGAACAGCGTTCCCAAATAACATTCTCCTTCTCCTCTGGTAATTTACCTTCCGAACAAACTTCTCTTTGAAGCCTGTGTAGAAGCAGATTAATGGATGCAGCTGCCTTCTGCCTTGGGCAGCTCCTGGAAAAGTTTTAAAGTAGGAACAGTTTGATGCTGCCCCATCATTTTTCTCTGGTTGCTTCTTCCTCCTCTTTCCTCCCCGTGAAGCCTCTCAGTGATGGGGTGGTGGTGGTGGTAGGGGTGGGAGTGGAGGTTCTCCTTCCTTACACCTTTACCATACTCTCTGGAAAGAATCTGATAGCAGCCATTCATAGTTTAAGGTCAGAGACTTTGAGAAGCTAGTATCAGAATTTGGACTAAAATCTGTATCTCTCTGTTGTGTGTACCCTCCCCATGTCTTTACTGCCCCAGGATGTCTTTTTTCCCCCTACTATGCCACGGGCATAGTGCTTAGAGCTGTTCTCAATTATTTAATGTCACCCTCCAAACAACACAGTAGGTCTGTAGTATCATTCTAAATTACAGATGAGAAAACAGGGTTAAGGAGCTCAAGAGACTTGCCCAAAGTTAACACAGCTGTGGGGTGGGTGGGTGTGGGGAAGAGAGCTTCGCATATGACTGTGTTTGACCATATTGCCTATCTACACATGAAACGTGAAAGCCCGACCCCATCCACTTAAAGATTCACTGTCTCTCCCTCAGGATCTCCCCAGTCCCATCAACCTAACACAAATGAGCTACAATTAGGTCAGGGCATCTTGGAATGAACTTGACTGGACCAGAATCCTGTGGCATAAGCAGAGAGCAGGGGAGGGTAGAAGGATCCTTGCTGGCCCCAGGGGCGGGAGAGAGAGGCTTTGTTTCCAGCCCTGCCACTGAGCAGGTGGGGTACCTTGAGTACATCTCTTATTGTGTTTATGGTTTAGTTTCTGCACCTGTAGCTCTAGAAAAAACTCACCAGGAAGTAAAACTTATGTTTCCAGGATATTTGGCTCCATCTTCTGGTCAGTACCAATCACTGCAACTTTTGCAGTGTAGTCATCCACTGTGGACATCAGGTAATGTTGAGTCTTCTAGGAAACTTCTGGTCACTGTGGGGATTAGGGGTGCCTGGGGCAGAACCAGGGATGACCTGAAAGTCCAGGGAATTTCTGTGGCCTCTGGGTCACACTGGCCCTGTGCTGCTAGGGGCTGGGCAGAAATTCAGGGAGGGAGAAGCCCCAGTTCCAGAGTAGGAGGGACACTGGAGGCCACGGAGTCTAGCCCCACCAAAGGACAGGCAGGGACACTGAGGCCTGGGGAGAAGTAGGGCCTCACTCCAGGCTACACACATAGGTCTCCTGACACCCAAATCCACTAGCCTGCTGTCTGCCTAGCTCCCTAGCAGCCCCCTTCTCCAAGGATTCCATCCCAGCTGGTCACTTCTTCTCATCCTCCTGAGAAAGGACCATCTGCTTAATAAGCACGCTGCTCCATCCACTTGCTCCCATGACAGCCCACCCTCTCCTGGTCCCAGCTCCAGCCCTGACTGGGTGGGGCGTCCTTCCACCTCTCCAAGCCAGGGCTTTCCTGGAGGAGTTGGGGGCATGGAAGGAAGAGGGAGGCAGAGACCTGCATCTCCTCCAGCTCTGCCTCTCCTCCACTTCCAGCCCAGCCTCTCTCAACCTCAGTTTCCCCATCTGACACACAACCAACCACTACACCCGATTCCTGAGAAGATTCAGTGGATAGTTGGTGTGAAGGTGCTTTGTGAATTCTTGAGCCCTCTAAGAAAGTATTAAATTTCCAGACCTATGAGTCCTCCCTAAGCCACACAGGACCCCAGGTGGTAATTGGAACCCAATTAGCCCACAGGCTATGGGACCCTCCTCAGAGGAGGGAGATGAACCGTTCTTCTAATCTCATGGCTTCAGGATCTGGGGCTTCCTTGCAGAGTCTAGAGTAGAACTCCCCCCTCCCACCCAGTCTAAGAGATTCTGCTTATTTCTGGAAGATGAGTGAGTCCCAGTCTAAGAGAGTTGCTTAGAGGCACTCCCACTGACCCAGAAGCTAGCCTTTGAAAGCCCAGGAGCTGTAAAGGGAGAGGCAGAGGAGGACCAGTTTGCCTGGTGTCTTCCTTTCCCTTGTCTGGACATAAGGTCCATGGCCTCTAGTTTAGATGAGTGAGGGCCAGAGAAGCAGCTGAGGAAGAGGGGAAACCTTTCCCCGCTTGAGTCTTGAGCTCCCACTGCAGTCTTGATTTCGTTTGAACTTCAGAGTAATGGAGAAACTGGAGGCAAGAAGGGATGGTTGAGGTCATCCAGAGCAGCCCTGCCTTTCTTGCATACTCCCAAAGGTGGGGGTATCACTACCTTTCCTAGGAAGCCCAGTTCCTCCTAAGGCAGCTCTAACCCTTTGAAAAGTCCCGCTCAATAATGCTAGAGGGAAGTTCTGAGACCACTTGTACCACAGTCCCCTGGAGTGACTTGCTGAATCAAACCATCTGGGACAGGCCTAGAATCTGCATCTGTGAGCTCCAGGAGCCATTGGTCCACCTCTGTTGCCCCGGGAATGACAGCCCCCCACTCTCAGTGCCTGCCCTGGACACAATTCTGCCAACCCTTTCTGACAGGACATGGTTTTCTCTTTTCTCAGCATTCTGCTCTGTCACTTCTTAGATTATTCTCTCTTTTTCCTGGTCTCCATGCCTGTTTTGTAAATAGAACATCATAGAATTTGGGGGCTAGAAGTGTCTTAACAGAACACCTTATCCAATTCCTTATTTTATAGATGGGGTATTTGAGACCCAGAGAGGGCAGAGTCTTGCCCCAGGTCACACAGCTGTTCCATGGGAGCTAATAGGAGACACAATCCCATGACTCCTAGTGAGTGCCCTTCCTACTGTGCAGTTCTGTCCTGCTGTAAAAGCTGCATTGTAGGGCGATGCCCATCCCAGACTCCTTCTTAGATGAAGCCATCATGGTGTCATCACAGGACTTTCCCTGGCCAAAACTGACTGGACTGGGAGTGGTCATCTGAACTCTGAGCTGGGTCAGTCAGATTTTCTCTTGAAAGAGAGTTGTTGCTGAGGGTCACAGATGCTATTGAGCCCTGGGGCTCAGAGGCCAAGCAGAGTCCAGTGTTGGGGGCTGGGGTGGCAATTTGTGTGCCATGCATGCTGAGGAGCAGGTCGAGAAAGGGCCTGCGGAGAGAGACCGACCAGAGATGGGAGACAGTGAGATGTGAGAGAGAGGGAGAGGGAGAGGGAGGCCCTTAGAGGGTGAAAGAGATTGCAATAAACAGAGAGAGACAGAGACACACATACAGATGGAGAGAGACAGAGATAAATACAGAGAGACACAGAGGGAGAGACTGGAATAGAGATGTGTGCGTGTGTGTGCGTGTGTGTGTGTGTATGTGTATGTATGTGTGTGAGAGAGAGAGAGGGAGAGAGGGGCCCTTAGAGGGTGAAAGAGATTGCAATAAACATCAGAGAGAGACAGAGACACACATATAGATGGGGAGAGACAGAGATAAACACAGAGAGACATAGAGGGAGAGACTGGAATAGAGATGTGTGCGTGTGTGTGTGTGTGTATGTGTGTGTATGTGTGTGAGAGAAGGAGAGGGAGAGAGAGGCCCTTAGAGGGTGAAAGAGATTGCAATAAACATCAGAGAGAGACAGAGACACACATATAGATGGGAAGAGAGAGGGAGGGAGGGAGGGATGGTGAGAGATATTGACTTAGAGCGACAGAGACAATGAAAGAGAAAAAGTCAAAGAGACAAAGACAGAGCCCTTGGCACTCGGTATTTTGTTTTTTTCCCAAGGTCCAGCTGCCCCCCTGCCCTTGCTTGCCTTCTGTGAGATGCCCTGGAATCTCTCTCCAACCACCTTTACACTTGAGCGAGCTTCAGTGGGTTTCTGCCTCTGGCCATGATGTGATTCCCAACCAACCGGGCCCTGGAGGGGTTTCTGGGGGCGGGGGGGGCTCATGGGAAGCAAAGGCTACATTCTGCTCCTCAGACCAGCTGTCATTTCTCCTTACCTCCAGGACCTGGGCATGACTACTCCTCAGCTGGTGCAGCAGAGCCGGCTCCCATGGTGGGCTGCTCTCCCGTCAGCAGCAGTCTTCCTGGGAGCAGACTCCCTGCCTGTCCACAGCCGAGTTAACGAGGCCCACGCTGTGCTCGTTGTCACCTCCAGGCCCATGTTCACTTGGCGTCCTTCCCTTCCCAGGACTGTCCTCTCAGCCCAGGCCATGCCCCACTCACCTTTCCACTTCTCCAGGAAGCCTTCCTAACAGCCCATCTTGTGGCACACACGAATCCTTCCCTTTCTAAATGTTCACTGTACCTCTTTTCTCTCTTTTGTTCTTTAGTGCGTATCGCTCCAAAATTATGTCACATAAAGGGCTATTACGCTAAGTTATGAGCCCATCAAACTTACCACGTGAGTGGAAAAGGAAATCATTGAATTTGTATGTTTGGGACAATAAGAGCTATTCATAATATAGAAGGTTATTTGGATGCTGTGAATCTTCTAGCACTTGTTACTGAGTAACTCATTTGATCCTCACAACTGTTTACAAAACAGGAACTGGGGGCACAGAAAAGTCACTTGTTAAAAGGTCATGTCTATAGTCAAGGACAGAAGGCACAGGAGATTTCATGACAGATTCCTTACCCATCCAACTTGGCTGGCCGCCACCTAACAGTCCATCACTGGGATTTTGTCCTTTTGTTTTAAAGCTGTAATGCCTTTCAAATACAGATTTTTTTTTTTTAAACAGAGGAATAAAACATTCCAGACCATCAAAAATTGCCTCCTTGAGAGACAGACATCTGAATAACCAGCACCCTCCTGTTTTCTGAGTGTGTCCTATGCAATGCTAGTTCCTTGGGATGTTAAGTAGGTTTTACTAAAAAAAAATTTTAAAAAGACAAAGGCAATTCAGTGTGGGAAGCACCAGATTAAACTGCTGTCTTTGCAGCACGACTGCTCAGTGCCTTAGTGTGCTGCAGGGGGGGCACTGCAGGTCTGTAAGAAGGGGAGAAATGTGCTGTATTCACTAAACAAATTTGACCGTGACCTCTGTTCTTACAGATCACCTCTCAATTAAACTTCCATGGATCCTTTTTGTAGAAATGCTGCCTGAACTCACTGGATAACCCAGTCACCACTGACCACAGTTTCTAGTTTTTTAATGCTTCCTGTGGACACATACCTGGCTGCCCTTCGTTTGCATTTGGTGGTGCTCCCTGCCAGGTGGCTTCTCAGGTAGACAAGGTTAACCCAAACTACTCGCATTCTTCTGCCTGGATTCCCTGTCATCAATCAGCTTCCTTCACAGGGTCAGGACTGTGGAACTGCTGGCCCCTTCTATTCTTGCCTGACCGCATGCACTCACTCACTCTTTTAGAAAATGGTTTTAGCACCTCCAAGACCCTGGAGAGGTCCCTGAGGGGATCAGAGCCTGCTCCTGGCCTGGGCTCTGTTTGGGTGGATCAGATGGACACACAGGGAAGGGGGAGGGACACAGGATGGAGGGAGAGCTCACTTCCAGCTGGGGGGTGGGGTGGGGAAGCTGGGATTCTGGGAAGTTACCCAGGGAAGGTCCCCTCAGAGCTGGGCCTGGAAGGGCGACAAGAGGTAGAGTTTGTGGCCAAGAGCGGGCAGAACTCTTGGGGTATCTTGACAGGTACCTTGACCCCTCCCCCTCTCTGGCTATGGAGAGTGGTAGAGCCCACAGTAGCTGCTAAGAAGGGGCTCCAGGAGGGTGGGACCACCAGGGTCCCCGGGTAGGAGGTGCCCTCCTGTACTCTCCTCTTCCATGGCTAACTTGAGAAGGAGGAAGCTTCTGTGTCTGGGACTCCGGGGGCCATGGCCAGGTTTGTCTTGTTCTCACTGTACCCCCAACACCAGCAGAGAGACCCTCAGACCTTGCTGGGTGAATGGATGCCCACCCTTCCTCCAGTCCTTTTCTCCCTGTGGTGCTTTCTGTTTGTCCAGGGACTTGTTCTGGCACCGGGCCATGAATCTACTGAGGAGCGAGGCCCTCCAGAAACTCTCTCATTTTCGTGAAGACCTGAAGGTTCACAAGCGCGTTTACACAGGATCAAGTGTGCTGGAGCGTCAGAGTTCACTGAGCATCAGAAGGGTGTCCGGGTAGCCAGGATGGCAGCAGGTCAGGACTGTGGCCACGAGCCAGCCCATCAGCAGAGGGGCCTTCTACGTAAATATTTCTGAGTAACTTTGTAAATAATATATCAGTCGTGGACAGCAGTCCTGCCTTATTCTCAGTTTCGCTTTCAGCAGTTTCCATTACCCGTGGTCAACTGAGCTCCAAAAACATTAAAAGGAAAATTCCAGAAGTAGGTAACCCATAAGTTTTAAATTGCATGCTGTTATGAGCAGTGTGGTGAAATCTTGTGTTGTCCCGCTTCGCCCCACCCAGGACATGAATCATCCCTCTGTCTAGCTATACTGTCCATTAGTCACTCAGTAGCCAACTTCGTTATCAGATCACGTGTTGAGGTATCATGGTGCTTGTGGTCAAGTCACCCTTATTTTACTTACTAATGGCTGGAGCAGTGATGCTAGCAATTCAGATATGCCAAAGTGAAGCTGTAAAATGCTTCATTTAAGGGAAAAGGGGGAAGTTCTCAACTTATTAAGAAAAGATGAAATTGTATGCTGAGGTTGCTAAGATCTATGGTAAGAATGGATCTTCTATCTGTGAAATGGTAAAGAAGGAAAAAGAAATTCATGCTAGTTTTGCTGTGCACCTCAAATCGGGAAAGTGATGACCACAGTGCGTGATAAGTGCTTAGCTAAAATGGAAAAGTCACTAAATCTGTCCAATAAGATATTTTGAAAGAGTGAGGCCACATTCACGTAACTTTTATTACAGTATATTGTTATAATAATTGTTGTATTTTATTATTAGTTATTGTTGTTAATCTCTTACTGTGCCTAATTTATAAGTTAAACTTTATCATAGGTATGTATGTATAGGATAAAACAGTATATACAGGGTTCGGTACTATCCATGGTTTCAGGCATCCACGGGGGGTCTTGGAATGGACCCCACGGGCATAAGGAGGGACCCCTGTATCAGAAAGCACACAGATTCTGGAATCCAGCTTGCCTCAAGTCCCAGGCCCACTATGGCCAGGGTGAACCTGTTTATCCAGCCTTTAACTCCTTCTACGTAGAATGAGGAGATTGTCTTTCTAAAAAGATGATTGTACTGAGTGAGACCAGGCTTGTCCAAGTCCTGTGCTAGTTAACCAGCTGCTGTCACCCAAGGAAAATGACCACCCTAAGGCCTTTCTGGACCCTGGGCCCTGTGACCACATGTCCTCATGGGGTTTTAGTTCCACATTCTCTTTATGTTGCTCTGAAACCTGCTTCCCTGTAACACTGTCCCCTCTTCACACCGGGTTTTAATATTTCCCCCTGAGCCTTTCTCTGCAGGATGACAGCTTCTCAAATAACCTCAAGTGCATCATGTCAGCAACTTGAGGCTTGGTTCCCACATCTGTAAGATGGCCATATTGTCAGTCCTTGGCCCATAGGGAGCTTTCGGGGATTAGTCAAGGAATGTGTATACAAGTGTGTGATGCACATGGACACAATATGTATAATACAGGTACATGCATTTCCGAGCACAGGGCCTGGCTCATGTGCTCATTAACTGAATGGCTGGCGTTTCAGATCCCATTGCCCTGGTCCACACCAAATTGATAAAATTCCTCACCAGGGGGATTAGAGGAGGCTTCCTGGAGCAGGTGGGACTTGAGCTGGGCTTTGAAGGACCGGAGAATTTCCAAAAATATGCAAGAGTGGGCATGAGATTGGATGGGGTGGAGGGAGCTTTGGAATAGAGAAAAACAAGTGGAAAGTTTTGAGGTTTGCTCAGAGGACAGAGGGGAAGCCTAAGTTGTTGGTTTGTTGAGAAAACTAGAGGGAGATAAACCTGAAAGAACAGGGTATAGCCCTGGGATCATAAAAGGTAGAACTGGAGGAGGCCTGGAGGTCACCTGGCCCAGTGTCTTACCTGCAGTGGGAATACAAACAGGTGACTTGGTAGTAAGAAGAGAGCCTGGTCTGAGGCTCAGCTCTGCTGTGGGTTCTTGGATAAATTACATATCTACATCTCTGATCTGGATTTCTCCTCTTTGTGATGGAAATATCAATACTAATCCTTGCCCTGCCTACTCTGTAATTGTTAGGAGAATTTTGTGAGCCTTGGGCTAAGGATTTACTAAGAGATGCTGGGCAAGTGGCGCTCATCTCCTCTGTGGGCCTTGATTTTACTGTTTGCAAAATGAAGACCCTGTCTGCCTCCAGGGTGCCGGAAGGCTGTGAGTCTAGCCAGGAGATCAGCACCCCAAAGGGGAGAGGAAGGTGACCTGGGAGGGCGTGGGGGAGTGGAGGGGCTGCTGCTCTAGAAATAACCTGGGTTCTTCCCCTTTTTCCCACCCTCTTCTCAGAAAGGACCAGCCTATTTTGGTGGCTGCTGTGGGTCCCAAAGCTGGAATTCTGTCTCCTCCCCGTGGCATGGGTTACATAGCTTGCAGGTGACAAGCTCTGTGAGGGTTGAGAATCAGGCTCATCTGCCCTGCACACCTAGCCCCTGGGCATCCTGGCCCTTCCCGGAAGGAGGGGCTGGGGAGCCGTGCCTGTTCCTCCTCTCCCCCATCACCTCTCCATACCCTGCTGTTCTGACCACCCCTACTTCTTCTGTTAGCACTGGCACAACAGTTTCCAGAGTGCATCCTCCCTGCCCCCCCACTGTGAGGCATACCAGCCAGGACTCTTGGCCACATTTCATGGGCAGGGACACAGAAACTGAGCAAGGCCAAAGGACATGCCCTTCTGGTAGAACTGGAACTCCTACCTTGGTGCTCTTTGCACTGTGCTGGTGACTCTAAAAGTTTGAGTATAAGAATCACATGGGGGCTTCCCTGGTGGCGCAGTGGTTGAGAGTCCGCCTGCCGATGCAGGGGACACGGGTTTGTGCCCCGGTTTGGGAAGATCCCATGTGCCGCGGAGCGGCTGGGCCCGTGAGCCATGGCCGCTGAGCCTGCGCGTCCGGAGCCTGTGCTCCGCAACGGGAGAGGCCACAACAGTGAGAGGCCCACGTACCTCAAAAAAAAAAAAAAGAATTACATGGGACTTAGTTAAAATGCAGACTCCTAGACCATCATCCCTGGAGAGCAGATCTGGAGCAACTTCAGTGGTGCCTGAGCATCTGTATTTTTTTTTTAATTGAAGTAGAGTTGATTTACAATGTTGTGTTAATTACTGTTGTATAACAAAGTGATTCAGTTATACATACATATACGTTCTTTTTTTTAATATTCTTTTCCATTACAGTTTATCATAGGATATTGAACATAGTTCTCTGTTCCATACAGTAGGACCTTCCATATAAAAGCCTATATCTGCTAACTCCAACCTCCCACTCCATCCCTCCCCCAAGCCCCTCCCCCTTGGCAACCACCAGTCTGTTCTCTATGTCCGTGATTCTGTTTCTCTTTCACAGATAGGTTCATTTGTATCATATTTTAGATTCCACATTTAAGGATGTCTTATGGTATTTGTCTTTCTCCTTCTGACTTACTTCACTTAGTATGATCATCTCTAGTTTCATCCATGTGGTGGCAAATGGCATTATTTCATTCTTTTTTATGGCTGAGTGTAAGTACTCCATTGTGTATATGTGCCACATCCTCTTTATCCATTCATCTGTCGATGGACATTTAGGTTTTTTCCATGTCTTGACGATTGTGAATAGTGCTGCTATGAACATAGGGGTGCACGTATCTTTTTGAATTATAGCTTTGTCTGGATATATGCTCAGGAGTGGGATTGCTGGATCATATGGTAGTTCTATTTTTAGTTTTCTGAGGAACCTCCACACTGTTTTCTACAGTGACTGCACCAACTTACATTCCCACCAACAGTGTGGTAGGGTTCCTTTTTCTCACACCCTCTCCAGCATTTGTTATTTGTAGACTTTTTAATGATGGCCATTCTGACTGGTGTGAGGTGGTACCTCACTGTAGTTCTGATTTGCATTTCTCTAATAATTAGCACAGCATCTTTATTTTTGACAAGCACTCAGGGATGATGATACACCCCAGAACTTGACCCCTGCACTGTACCTCACCTTCTAAACCCTAGAGGTGCAGTGTGGTGAGAGGAGAGGTCCAGAGGGAAAAACCCTTTATTGAGTTCTCACCGTGTCAGGTACTTTGCATGTATTATCCCCCTAGAAGGAGACCTTGTTATTCCCATTTCACAGATGAGAAAATTTAGGCGTGGGGAGGTTAAATAGTTTACCCAAAGTCTGACAGCTGATAAATAGAAAATCCAGGCTTTGGACTTGAGTCTTATAGCTCCAGAGCTCAAATCTCTTCCACCCACAACTTTCCAATGGAATTAGCTGCATGCTGCCCCACCCCATTTCTAGTGTTCCCACTCCGTCTTTTCCAGCTGGGATTAAAGATACCCAGCCAGTGGGAAAGGTGTCTTTTCCTGCAAAACTCCAGAAGGTGGCAGTGCTGGACTGAGTATGTGGGT
This sequence comes from Neophocaena asiaeorientalis asiaeorientalis, assembly GCF_003031525.2. Taxonomy (NCBI): domain Eukaryota; kingdom Metazoa; phylum Chordata; class Mammalia; order Artiodactyla; family Phocoenidae; genus Neophocaena; species Neophocaena asiaeorientalis. Next base: position 4,765,756 of record NW_020174788.1, read on the forward strand.
AAGGGGCAGGAGAAGCGAATTGGAGGACTATCCTCGATTGTTTTCTTCAAGTGGTTTTGCAGCCTCTTTCCCTCCCACATTCTAGGCTATCCGGTTTGCATTTGCTGAGCTGGTGCTGTTTGTTACCTCAGGTCTGATCTTCGTGGCTGGGCTGCCCCAGGAATTCCGAATATCCCCGAGCCGGTGGAAGAAAACAAGCTGCAGCTGTGGTTTACATTTGCCCAGTATACTTTTGGCGCCCTTTCTATGCATTACCTTGTTTAATACTCGCTACCCGCCAAACCCTCTCGAGTTAGGTGCTGTCACGTCACCCATTTGTTCAGAGGAGGAAACTGGAGCTCCGAGAAGCTAAGCCACCTGGTGGAGGTAAAGATGCTGGTTCAGTGACAGAGCCAGGCTTGGACATGCACGTTTCTGTCTTCAGAGCTGTGCCCATAATCATTACACTCTCATTTGTACTGATGGGGAAACTGACCTGTGGAGAAGGAAGAGACCTGTTCCTGGGAATTAGTGGCAGTGCTGGCACGAGAGTCCGGGCCATCTCATAATTCTGGGCCTCCTCTTACTCTTGTGCTCCCATAGCTGTGGGTGAGGGCCTGGACAGCGGGGACTCCCCACCCCTACCCTCTTCAGGCACAGGATGCTTGGCTGGTGCTGTGTTCAGAGCTGGGCTGGGGTGGCCGGGAGCATGGCATTGTGGGGCAGCGACTTTGTCAGTGCTGTCACCATGTGTCCCCAGCTCCTAGCATGGTCTGGCATACAGTCGGTGCTCAATTAATATTTATGGAGGGAATGGACATTCTCCCTCTTTGTCTTCTCAGGCCATCTTCCCTGGCTGCTCAGCTCTCAGCCCACAGGTGTTCCTCCTCCACGGGGTCCTCTAGCCCTGCTGGGGGTGTGCATTTTGTTTCTTAGCTGTCTCCTTGTTCTTCAACTTTCCAGATCAGTCCTTTATCTGTCCTGCCTCCACTCCAGATGGAAAGACCCTAGGGAACAGTCTCTCATATTCCTGTGTGTATGCTTTGCAGTGTCTAGCCCAAGGTTGAATATAAAATTAGCTGTATATGAAAACAACAGTCTCTGTTTTATCCAAGCAGTGCATATTCACTGTTGCCAAAGAGAAATAAAACCAAAGGAAGAAAATTAAAATCACCCGCGTGATAACAGAGTCCTTCTTTTCAATGATATTTTAGTGGAACTGTTTTTCTCTTTCTCTTTTTATTACGCAAGAAATACATATTTATTGTACAAACATAAAAAATACAGATAAGCAGAAATAAATATTTTACTTCACTCAAAATACCACTTCATAAGCCTGTCAACAATTCTATTTACAATCATAATGGCAATAACCACCACTATATGCTGAGGGTCTGCTGTGTACTAGCCACTTCATATAATTTTTTAAGAACTTTATTGAGGTATGATTTATATACAATCATAAAATCCACCCATTTTAATTAATGAGTCATTTTAATGAAGAGACTTTTAAGTAAATTTGCAGAATTGTGCAACCATCAGCATTGTCCAGTTTTAGAATACTTTCATTGCCCCAATAAAATCCCTCAGGCCCCGTTACAGTTAATCCCATTCCCAACCCTCAGCCCCAGGCAACCACTAATCTATTTGCTGGTTCCATAGTTTTGCCTTTTCTGGACATTTCATATAAATGGAACAACGCACTGGGTGGTGTTTTGTGTTTCATCCATATATGGATGATGTTAGATGCAGCCTTTCATTTACAGATGAGGAAACTGAGGTCTGGAGAGGGTAAGTGACTTGTTGGAAGTCACCACTGGAGGAGAGAGTGGAGTAGCCAGGACTCAGCTGAGGTCTGTCTGGCCCACCATCTTCCAACACCTTGTCATTGGGACATGACTTTTCACGTTCTAGCCTGTGCAACTGCATGTTCATATATATTTATTTCTCCCAAAGGGTTGATCTCTCTGTATTGTTTTTCTGCTTTCTTTTTCACTTAATAGTAGGTTGTGAGCATGTTTCCATGTGAATAAGCATACATTTACAAGTGTCCCAGTAGATTCTTGACAAGTACGGGGCAGCGTTAAGGCTTTGGAGCCCCCAGTGGCTGGGGTTCAATACCAATTCTGCCACTTATTAGCCATATGACTTTGGGAAAGTTACTTAAAAGCTTTGTGCCTCAGTTTCCTAGTTTGTAAAAGGAGATTGTAGTGTCAGCTGACTTCATCCAGCTGCCATGAGGACTGAATGAGCTAATACAGCCCACGTGGTACCAGGCACGGCTCAGTCCCTGCCAGCGTGCTTGCTGCTGTTTTTGAACTAATGAATGAACCCCTGCTTTTGCACATCGATTTCAGCCTGGAAGCTGGCGTTGGGGATGGGGCATCTCCTCACTCCACTGACCAGCCAGAGAAGGTCACGCTGCCTCCTCCACAGCTGGAATCTTGGCTGTCTCTCTGTGGATTAGTGGAGGAATGGCCTGAAGAGGTTGGGAAATGGACAAACTAATTCCAGCTGGAAATCCCTTCCTGGGGAGTTTAGGAACTGAGCTCCAGAGCTGGGAAAAGTGTTGGGATCTGCTCCAAATTATGAGGGAGACAGACCCCAGGGCTCATGGGGTTGGGGAAGGGTCAGCTCCCTGCCCTGGCCCACTTGAGTCCAGGCAGTACCTTCCTGAGGCTTCTGCTTGCTGGTATGCAGGAGACAGAATACTGTTCTAGCACCATCCGTCAGCCTGCAATTAGTGAAACAGAGGCACACATGCTGGTTTGCCGATTGTGGATCGAAGGGCAGGATGTGGTAGGAAACAGCTCACCAACTTGAGAGGTAGGGATGGCATTTGTCTGTGTTCCCCGGTGATTTGGCACGGACGCTGCTGGGCACTCATATGGGGTTGGCAGCCTTGGAAAAACCCTGTAGGGCCCTTTCCTTCAGTTGGGTCAGAGGTGAGTTCACCAGGTTTGCCCTCTGGGCAGTAGGGTCAGTGAGGCCAGAGCAGGACACCAGGTATACCCTGGGGGTGGGGCATGGAGCTGAGGACAGTGGCCAGAGGAGGTGAGGAACCAGGAGATTGGCAAGGGGCCTGAGCCCCGGGGAAAGCTCGGGCTGCAGTGGTGGAGCTCAACCCCAGGGACTCAGAGGAGAACCTGCTGGTGCCTGCGGCAGCGCATGAAACGGACAGAAACAATCTAAAGAGTTCCCATGGAAATCCAGGTTTCTGAATCTTCTTGGAAAACTAGAAATTCAGCAGCACAGCCTACATTTCTGCAAGGCAGCACCCCGACTGAGGCTGTGTGCTGGCTGCCCCTTTTGGACAAGGTATCCTCTCTCCGGTCTGCTACCATCCCCATTATTCCCCATCTTCGTCCAGTCCAGAAGCCCAGTGCCATAGCCATTCATCCACCTGCACTGGACCAGTTTCATCTTTTTGAGTTGGTGACCTTTGGCCTGAGGATGCTGTGCTGAGGACCTGGATCCCAACTTAGGGAGGTCAGGGGGCTCTGGAGGCGATGACTCCAAGCTGAGACCTGAAGACCCAGCCTGTCCTAAGGTGAGTGCTCCAGGCGGAAGGTACAGCAAGTGCAAAGGCCCTGAGGCAGGAAAAGGCTTTCTGTGCTCTTGGAACTCCTGAAGTGGAGTGCTCAAGACAGACTACATGGGCTTCCCTGGTGGTGCAGTGGTTGAGAGTCCGCCTGCCGGTGCAGGGGGTATGGGTTCGTGCCCCGTTCTGGGAGGATCCCGCATGCCGTGGAGTGGCTGGGCCCGTGGGCCATGGCTGCTGAGCCTGCGCATCCGGAGCCTGTGCCCTGCGGCGGGAGAGGCCACAGCAGTGAGAGGCCCGCATACCGCAAAAAAAATAATAATAATAAAAATAAGACAGACTACACATCAGGAGGAGAAGAGAGAACCTCCTGGAACAAGTTAGAAAGCTATCCCAGCTGGGATAAGATAGGGCAACCAAGAAGAGCCCACTGTGGATGCTATAAGAGGACAGAGCTGTCAGGGGCTGAATGGGATGGGTGGCCAAAGGGCTCCTAAAGTGTCTCTGCCCTGAGGCTGACCTGGTTCTCAGGGATGGGTGAAAATTGCTGGGTTCTGCCCACACCATTTTCTGACCATCAGAGGAATTTCTGCCCTCCCCTCTCACTGGGGCTTTTAGTAAGCCATCCCCACTCAGTGGAATCTGAGCCTCCCTTACCAGTCCTGGTCTCATTGGTGGGATCCGACGTCAAGGCCAGAGCTGGGCTGCCCCCCAGCCCTGAGTCTGGGAGGGCAGCTCCTGCACAGCCAAGCCTTCTGCAGCCTGACAGGCCCCAGGAGCCCGCCCACCTAGTGTGCGAGTGGATTCAGGGCATGGGGTCTGGCGAGTAGGGGGAAGCAGAGTCAGGGTGCAGTGGAGCTGCCCTTGGGGTCCCTTTTGGACTCTCTCAATGGGAGGGGAGAAGGCAACTCAGCTGACCTCTGTGTCTATGTGGCTTTCTCCCCTGGGCCCCAAAGAGGCAGCTAGACCCAGTCCTGCTGGGCAAGGAGCAGGGTCCTGAGCCTGCAGGGGTTGGAGATGGGGCGTGCTGCAGGAGGACTTGCCCTCCCTTGGGGCTGTTCTGAGTTTTGGGTACTTCCTGGGATCTCAGGGAACACAGACGCCCTTTTTATCCCCTGTTTTAAATATAACTTAATTTTCTCTAATTATGAAAGAAATGCATGTTTATTACAGAAAATATGGACAAGAACAGAGAAAAATTACTACCAAGGTTAGACTAAGACCCTTTTAGTCCATATGTTTCTGCAGGGTGCACTCACACAGGTGTGACATGGGCTCTGCGAGCTGTGGATGGTGAGGGGCACTTTAGAGTTGGACAACCTGGGTTCAAAACCTGGTTCTGACACTTGGTAGTTGCATGGCCTTTAGGGAGCTGCTTGATTTCCTTGTGCCTCAGTTTCCTGATCTGTGAAATGGGGAAAATGGCATCACCTTCCTCATGGGATGATGCAGGTCACACCATTTTATGACTTGTTTTTTTCACTTTGCAACTATAGTCAATATGGATTTTATTCCATAAATCTAGGCATGTAAGAAGAGGCAGATTAGCTCTTTAAGGCAAATCTTTTCTCCTTCTGCCTATCCACCCTGCCCCACTGGTGGGCTCCCCATGTCCGTACCTTGGGTCTCCCTAGAACTGGCCTGGAAATCGTGAGTCTTGTCCCAGGTCCTTTGCATGTGCTGGACTGTGGGCTCATTTCCAGATGTTCCTTGATGGTGGGCCTGCTGCAGTTTCTGTGCTTGGTTTGCCAAGGGGACCTTGGTCAAGACGGGGCAGGGCTGGGGCTGGAACTGGGGGAGAGCCCCCTGGGGCAGGCTGCTGCCACGCCTCTGGGGCCACCATCTGCCTGTGGTGCAGTCAGGGGATGGGAGACAGGGAAAGGGAGGAGGGGCAGAGATCCCGCAAACCTTTCTCGCCCTCTCTCCTCTCACCTCTTTCTCTCCCTATCAACAGCTTCTCCCTTTCCCCTGCAGATTGCCCCAGTGACTCTAGAATTTAGAAGAAAACCCGGAAGGGAGGCTGCGTTGCATCACCAATCTCCCCTGAGGCCAGTGAACAGCACAACCTTGGCCTGTGTGGGCGAGGAAGATATGTAGGGAGAACAAGCTACAATAGTTCCTCTTCTTCCTGATTTTCTTCAGAGTGGCAATGAGCACCAGTGAATATCTCGGTATATTATTCTACTGGGACTGTTTTCTAAATGTAATTAAGAATTCTTTTGTACAAGGTAACCTTTATTAGCTTCAAGATATTCCAATATGTAGGTATTTCCAGTTTCCCCAACACTTTCCTATTACATGTAACTAGAATGAACATTCTTATACCTAAAATGCAGATGGATCTCTGATGTTTTCTCATAACTCCTGGCAGTAGGATTACTGGGTCAAAGAGCTATCTTTAAAAAATTATTTTATTTATTTATTTTAAAAAATTGTGGTTAGAACAGAAAACACAAGACCTACCCTCTTAACAAATTTTTAAGTGTACATACAGTATAGTAAACTATAGGTACAGGTTGTACAGCAGATCTCTAGAACCTACTCATCTTGCATAACCAAAACTTTTTTTTTTTTTTAAACTGCTGTGGAGATAGGCAATCTATGGGAGCATAACCAAAGCTTTACACTTGCTGGACGGCACCCACTATGTCCTTCTCCCTTCAGCCCCTCATCTGGCTTGTTTTTAGGTATTTGTTGTGTTGTTTTTTTTTTGTCCTCCAGACAGTTGTGTGAATTCCAGGTCAGCCAGCAATACACAAGAGTCCTAAGTTCTTCTCAGGTATCAGAGGGGACTTTTTGCCTAGCTCCAGGGACTTCACAGGCTTGACTCTTGGGATGCAGTGGCTTCTTTCTTTGAGGTGTCCTGAAAGCTTCATGGAGCCCAGCAGTGAAATCCCCCTGGTCAATAGCACCGTCCCTGGCTGTCTTCCCCCACAATAGCACCTGGAGCTCACCTCACCTGGGCCTAGTGATGGGGAAGAGAACACATTAGGTCCTTAGGAAGCAGATGCTGTTGGCATAACCCTGGGGTGGCCCCTGGTGAGGGAGAAGCTCTTGAAGGATGCATGCGTCTGCTTCATGGCAGGGAAAGGGCACAGTTAGGCTGATGGCCTGGAGTTCTGATGGCCAGTTTGGGACATTGTGGGGAGGGAAGGCTCCCTGAACAACAGATGCTCATTCCTTCATTCTTAGAATTGAGTAGCTTTGTAGCTGAAACTCGGCCTCTGTACATCGGTACTGAATTGAACCTCGGAGACAGAGTTTTGGGTGAAGTAGAAAAGAATATTGTTTTGCCAGGCAAAGGGGACCACGGGGGGCTTAATGCCCTCAAAACTGTGTGTCCCGACCTGAAGGGGGTAGTGAGGAGTTTGATAGTAATGGCTCAAAGAGGGCGTGATCAGCTCGTGGACATTCTTCTGATTGGTTGGTGGTGAGGTACACGGGAGTCAGTATTACCAACCTTCTGGTTCCAAAGGGTCTGGGGTTTACGGGCTTGTGGGAAGTATGCGGTTAACTTCTTCCACCTGGTGAGGGTTTCAGTAGCAGCAAAACAGCTCAAAGATATTGTTATGTGTATCCCTCGAGGGGGAACCAGGACCCTGCCTCAAGGCTGCACTATTGTTTCTGGACTGCTCCTCCCTTGTCTCCACATCCCCTCCCTTCCCTGATTAGCAACTGTTTGAACCTGCCCTTTGGAACTCAGGGAAGGTCATGGAGGCTGAATGAAGCCTATTTCCTACAAGCAAGAAACAGGGGACACGGAAAGGCTTTTGCACTCAGGAGCCCCACAGGATCCTGCTTGGGTTTAACTTTTTCCCTTCTAACATTTTTTCTCTGTAGTTGCTTCCAGATGCCCATTTGCAAATGGAATGGGTCTATGATGGAATTTTCATTTGTCTGTGGCAAACTGAGAAAGAAAAAAAAGGAACTGGGAGTGAATTTTTAATGAGGCTAGGTTTATTTAATTTCAAGGACTGTCTTTTATTCGAGGCAATGACCTTCCCTGTGTTGTTAAAATGTTCTTTCTTTTATGAAATGATTATGAAAGTAAATGGCGTTTTCTTTTACTCTCCTCACTTTGCAATTTAAAAGGCTGGAAGTTCTATGTGGGGACTTTTCCGTGCATGCCCCCCTCCCAACTTTTGTGTTTGTGAGTAGGTTTATCTAGTCGATTAAAATCTAGAGTCCACAGATAAGTCCTTTCAAGGGTGAGCCTAGCCCATGGCTTTATTTCTCGTCATATTGGCTTTTATCAACAAACTCTTCATTCAGCAAATCTTAAGAGCCCACCACACTGTGTGCCAGGCCTTGTCCCAGGAGCTATGGTGGTGGGCCTGGCTGCTGCAGGATGGGTCACACTTGGCTGAGCTTCTCAAGATCTTGACCCTCCTGTAGTAGGCTGAAAATTACCTTTCAAGAGATATCTGTGTCAAATCTCTGGAACTTGTAAATGGACCTCATTTTGCAGACACTGTGATTGAGTTAAGGATCTTGAGAGGAGGCATTTATCCTGGACTATCCAGTGGGCCCTCAATGCAATCACATATATCCTTATAAGAGAGAGGCAGAGGGAATTTTGAGACACACGCAGAAGAAGAGAAGGTGATGTGAGGATGGAGGCCGTGATGGAGTGATGTGGCCTCAAGCCAAGGAACGCCTGCAGCCACCAGGAGCTGGAAGAGAGAACAGATTCTCCCCTGGAGCCTCTGGAGGGAAGGTCAACAAAATCAGGTGACCCTTGCTTTTGGAGTTCTGGCCTCCAGAATTGTGAAAGAATTCCTGTTTTTTTTTGTTTTTGCCGTACGCGGGCCTCTCACTGTTGTGGCCTCTCCCGTTGCGGAGCACAGGCTCCGGATGCGCAGGCTTAGCGGCCATGGCTCACGGGCCACATCCACGGCATGTGGGATCTTCCCGGACCGGGGCACGAACCTGAGTCCCCTGCATCGGCAGGCGGACTCCCAACCACTGCGCCACCAGGGAAGCCCATTTTCCTGTTGTTTTCAGCCATCAAGTTTGTGATAATTTTTTTTTATAGCAGGAAACTAATATTCCTTCCACCAAGTCAAAGAGAGTGGCTAAACCAGGGTGAGTTACTGGGCCTGGTTGTCCCAAAGGGGTCAGCATTTACTCTACTGCTTATTAATACAAATGCTGTATAACGAGTTTTGACTGGTCCAGCCTTGCTAGGAATCTTTCACCTAGGTCTGGACCTGCCCTTTGAGACCTGACTCCTACTCGGGGCAGTGCTGGCTTTGTGGTGCTTAATTCCAACAGTGAGTGATCTGGAAGGGTACTCAGTGTCAGGTGTGAAATCCGCTCCAAACACAGGTGTATGCAATAGCTATTTTATGTCTCTGAAACAAGTTGAACCTGCTGCAAGATTTCATGATTCTGGGTGGTGGGTAGTTCCATTTCACTCATCCCTGGGGCCCTCCCTTGTCCCTGGCATGTGGGGAAATGCCCTGAGGTCTTGTGTACTGGGCGGTGGCTCGGACCTTGTGTCCACACTCTCACAGCTGATACCTTCCTTCAAGTCTACAGGATCTTGAAGGGCTCTGCATCTTCCAGGCCAAGCTGGCCCCTGGGAGGCACACAGGGCACAGCCTCTCGAGGTGTGTCACAAGACATCCCCTTTGATTTCCTAGTACTTCCCAGCCCTGCAAGGGGCAGGGAGCACCCACAGACCACTTGATCCACTCAGCCCTGGAGGACATTTTCTGTTGCTTCCTTTTCTGACTCTGTTTGTTAAACTCCCAAACTCACCTTTCTCTCTCCCTCTGAGTAACAATCCAGAGGAATCCCCCTGTTATGGACTGAATTGTGTCCCACCCTTAAATTCATAAGTTGAAGCCCTACTCCCCACCCCTCTCACATCAGTGACTGTATTTGGAGATAGGGCCTTTAAGAAGGTAATTAAGGTTGAATGAGGTCATTAGGGTGGAGGATTAATGGCTTTATTATAAGAAGAGAAAGAGACACCAGGGATTTGTGGGCCCAGAGAAGAGGCCAAGTGAGGACACAGGGAGAAGGCAGCTGTTTGCAAGCCTGGAAGTGAGGGCTCATCAGAAACCAGCCCTGAGGGCACCCTGATCTCCGACCTCCAGCCTCCAGAACTGTGAGAAAATAAGTTTCTGTTGTTTAAGCCACCCAGTCTGTGGTATTTTGTTATGGCAACCCTGGCAGACTAATGCACCACTTCAGTGAATTTAGGTTTTTCCAAAATAGAAGTCATTCTTCTGATGGCCTCCGAGCTCTGTTTGTCCAGAAACACCCAAGACCCTGAAGAAGGGTCCATCCTGTGAGGTGATGTTCAGAGACAGGGAAGAACCTGCATCTTACCTATATGACACTTAAAGCACTCATACACAGCGAATTCATTTTCCTGCCATTTTAGCCCTGGTTCTGTTTGCAAGCACATGACTATCCTGGGGCTGACTGCGTGCTGACCAATGTGCTCCTTTCAGGACACAAGTGCTCAGAGCCTCCAGCTCCCCATGGGGCTGTCCAAGTCCTGCTGTGACTGGGTAAGATAGGCACACATGAGGATCAAACCCTGAAGGCAAGGAGGGAGGAGGTATAGAATTTTTACATGTCAGTGTTTCCCAAAATACATTCCATAGGATCAGAGGTAGTAACTAAAGAAGTTCTGTGATATAAGATTAGGGAACTGTTGGGTTGAGTTAAGCATATTTTGTTATTTCTTTTACATTAGATTTTCACAGAATCTTTTTTTATTTTTAGTGGAGTATAGTTGATTTACAATGTTGTTAGTTTCAGGTGTACAGCAAAGTGAATTAGTTATACATACGCATATATCCACTCTTTTTTTTTTTTTTTTTTTAGTTTCTTTTCCCATATAAGCCATTACAGAGTATTGAGTGAGTTCCCTGTGCTAACCAGCAGGTTCTGATAAGTTATCTATTTCATATATAGTAGTCACAGAATCTTTAATGTGCTGATATCCACTCTGAATCTCTAAAGGGGAATTCATAGACAGCATTTCCCAAACCTAGGGGACCACTTAGCTGTCTTTTCACTGAGCATCTTGTAGATTCAGTGTTTGGTGGACCCCATTTTGGCAACTGCTGATATTCAATGGAGAATTATGAAGTGTGAGACCAGGAAAAGACGCTTGGGATTAGCTAGTCTGAAGCCCTTGGATTTAAATTTGGGGAAATTGAGGCTCAGAGAGGTGAAGGGACTTGCCAGCATCATCCACTTGTTACTGGAAGAGCCGGGGCTAGAACCCAGGTCTCCTGATTCCCAGCGTGGCATTCTTTTTTTTAAAATTAATTATTTTTGGCTGTCTTGGGTCTTTGTTGCTGCACGTGGGCTTTCTTTAGTTGTGGCGAGCGGGGGCTACTCTTCTTTGCGGTGTGTGGCTTCTCATTGAGGTGGCTTCTCTTGTTGCGGAGCACGAGGTCTGGGTGCGCGGGCTTCAGTAGTTGTGGTGCACGGGCTCAGTAGTTGTGGCGCAGGGACTTAGTTGCTCCGTGGCATGTGGGATCTTCTGGGACCAGGGCTCAAACCCATGTCCCCTGCATTGGCAGGCAGATTCTTAACCTCTGCGCCACCTGGGAAGTCCCCAGTGTGGCACTCTTATTTCCACACCCCTGCTGCCTCCTGTGCTGATTAACATGGGAGGCACCCTGCTGGAAACTGCTGGCTCCAGGGAGACACAGGCAGGCATCCAGCCTTGACCTGACTCCTACTCAGGGGCAGTGCTGGCTTTGTGGTGCTTAATTCCAACCGTGCGTGGTCTGGAAGGGTACTCACTGCATCTTGCCTAATTTTTTTTTTTTCTTTTTTTTTGTGGTACACGGGCCTCTCACTGTTGTGGCCTCTCCCGTTGCGGAGCACCGGCTCCGGACGTGCAGGCCCAGCGGCCATGGCTCATGGGCCCAGCCACTCCGCAGCATGTGGGATCTTCCCGGACCGGGGCACGAACCCGTGTCCCCTACATCGGCAGGTAGACTCTCAACCACTGCGCCACCAGGGAAGCCCTGCTTAATTTTTTTTAAAGGAAGAAATCATTTTGCATTTGACAAATCAAATCCAAATCTATTTTATCCAGCACATTTCCTGGTAAGATTGAAGGCCTCAGGGAAATTTAATCCCGTGTTTCTGATTCATCTTCATTTGAACTCATCTATTTTCATTCTCTATATTGTTTCCCTGGCCCCAGCCCTCTGAGCTTTCTTCTAATCTCTCTTCCCTCAGGAACAAGGCATTCTATTTGGAGAGATGGAAAGATTCCCTACCCCCAAATGTCATGCCCCACCCCCGAAACCTGGACAATTTTAAGAACCTTTCAAAATGGAGACAGTACATCAGAGGGCTACAGAGAATCAAAAGTGTTTGGGTCAAGAGAATGGAAATGATTAATGGCCCCCCAAATCAGGCCTGGCAAGACAGGATGGTTCAGCCTAAAAGATGGTCAAGGGGTGATTTAACAATCTTAGCGGAAGAGCAATTAAAGTCTGGGTACCAGTTCCTCCAAGAACAGAAGAGGCAGCGAGGGCCTGAAGCTGCAGCTTGAAGGAATTCGGTTAGACAGATGGGAGGATTTCTTGACTGAGATGGTCTTTCACACATTAGAGTGGATATGGGGGATTTACAGAGAGGCCCACCGGGTACTGGAAAGATCACAGGCTTTGAAGGCTGATTCTATGTCTGGTCATGCAACTTGTGAGATATGCAAACCTGGGTAAGATGTTGACCTTGAGACCCTGTGTCTGTACCTGGAAAAGCAGAAGTGATATATCTACCTCACAGCATTGTCAGGAAATAGGATAATATATGCCACCACCTTTTTTTTTTCTTTTGAAGTGGAAAATAGTTTATTTTATTTTATTTATTTTTTATACAGCAGGTTCTTATTAGTTATCCATTTTATACATATTAGTGTATATATGTCAATCCCAATCTCCCAATTCATCACCCCCCATCCCGCTCACCACTTTCCCCCCTTGGTGTCCATACGTTTGTTCTCTACATCTGTGTCTCTATTTCTGCCCTGCAAACCGGTTCATCTGTACCATTTTTCTAGGTTCCACATATATGTGTTAATATACAATATTTGATTTTCTTTTTCTGACTTACTTCACTCTGTATGACAGTCTCTAGATCCATCCGCGTCTCTACAAATGACCCAATTTTGTTCCTTTTTATGGCTGAGTAATATTACACTGTATATATGTACCACATCTTCTTTATCCATTTGTCTGTCGATGGGCATTTAGGTTGCTTCCATGTCCTGGCTATTGTAAATACTGCTGCAGTGAACATTGGGGTGCATGTGTCTTTCTGAATTATGGTTTTCTCTGGGTATATGCCCAGTAATGAGATTGCTGGGTCATATGGTAATTCTATTTTTAGTTTTTTAAGGAACCTCCATACTGTTCTCCATAGTGGGTGTATCAGTTTACATTCCCACCAGCAGTGCAGGAGGGTTCCCTTTTCTCCACACCCTCTCCAGCATTTGTTGTTTGTAGATTTTCTGATGATGCCCATGCTAACTGGTGTGAGGTGATACCTCATCGTAGTTTTGATTGGCATTTCTCTAATAATTAGTGATGTGGAGCAGCTTTTCATGTGCCTCTTGGCCATCTGTATATGTCTTCTTTGGAGAAATGTCTGTGTAGGTCTTCTGCCCATTTTTGGATTGGGTTGTATGTTTTTTTCGTATTGAGTTTATGGCATGTTCTTGGCCCACATGAGGCAAATTTGTGGTGCTTAACGTGATGATGGTCCTGATGATTACGATGAGTGATCAGTGAGCACTGGTTCTCATTCCCCTCCCCTTACAGTCTCCCTGGGGGTGAAACCTTATGCTTATAAATTATCTAATAACCAAGGAAAGGGCAATAGCTACCTGGGGTGCTTGAAAGAGCTTGTTTTCTTGGCATGGAAACTACTTTTGTCCCTCCTGAGGGAAGATAGGGTCTCACTGATACTGAGATTGTTTCAAGGATCAAGGAGAGCCTGATATCTAGAAACATTTTCTCACATGGAATCATTACATGCACAGATTATTTGGGTAAATTCTTCCTGAATGGTGATGTGGGGCTGTAGTACAAAAAGACTTGAATACAGTTAAAATTAAGTTTTTCAGGTCAGGGAAGACCCTAGCTTTGGTGGAGGAAGTCATAGTTAGCCGAGGGTCCCCCACTAGGAGATTTGAGGCACATCTGAGACATGCTGCATTGGTTTTTGTTTTGCATGATCACTTTGCTTTGAATGTTTCAGATTTGTTTTAGCAAATACCCAGAAATTTTCAGTGGGTGTCAGTGTGTGGAGTCTCTTCTTGCCAATACACAGCCCACCTGAAAAATGCTGTCCCAATTAGCTAGAGAGGGCAGTATAAGGTAGGGGCCAAAGTGACTTGTAAGCAGTATAGACTTACAAGTATAGTATAGCAGTATAGACAAGTCAATTAGAGAAGGGTAAGATTAGGACAAGCTCCCTGAAGGAGTGGGACTTTGTCTAAATCTTACAGAGAGTGATAGTTCTTGGAGAAGCAGAGTTGATGGGTGAGAGGCCATTCAGTTGGGGCCTCCCTGACTCTGGGAGTCAGGTGTGGCTTAGCTGGAATTGCAAGGCTGCAATCAAAGTGTTGGCCAAGGCTGTGGTCTCATCTGCAGGCTTGATTATGGAAGGATCTACTTTCATTGTTATTAACGTGTTTGCTGGCAGAACTAAGTTCCTTGCAGCTGTTGGATTGAGGGCTTTAGTCCCTTGCTGGCATTAACCAGAAGCTACCCTCAGTTCCTTGCCACACGGGCCTCTCCTACATGGCAGCTTGCTTCATCAAAATGTACACGCTGAAGGCAAAAGAGAGTCCAGCTGGATGAGCCAGTTTGGCTAATAAAAACAGCCTGTTTGGGACTTCCCTGGTGGCACAGTGGTTAAGAATCCATCTGCCAATAAAGGGGACACGGATTTGATCCCTGATCCAGGAAGATCCCACTTGCCACAGGGCAACTAAGCCTGTGCACCACAACTACTGAAGCCCACGTGCCTAGAGCCTGTGCTCCGCAACAAGAGAAGCCACAGCAATGAGAAGTCCGCGCATCGCAACAAAGAGTAGCCCCCGCTCGGCACAACTAGAGAAAGCCTGTGTACAGCAACGAAGGCCCAATGCAGCCAAAAATAAATAAACAAACAAACAAACAAACAGTTTTTAATCAGAGAAAGGAGGGGATGCAGAGACAAGGGAGGAACAGTCAAAAGAAACAATGCCACAGGGCAACTAAGCTTGTGCACCACAACTACTGAAGCCCACGTGCCTAGAGCCTGTGCTCCGCAACAAGAGAAGCCACAGCAATGAGAAGTCCGCGCATCGCAACAAAGAGTAGCCCCCGCTCGGCACAACTAGAGAAAGCCTGTGTACAGCAACGAAGGCCCAATGCAGCCAAAAATAAATAAACAAACAAACAAACAAA